>NW_020950792.1:11610088-11663661 GCF_900497805.2 Vombatus ursinus
CTATCTATCTATCTATCTATCTATCTATCTATCTATCTATCTATCTACCTATCTATCTATCTTTTATCTACCTAACAGTTATCCATTCACTTAACATTCATTCTTTTATTCATTTGTGTGTCTATTTATTTGTTTGTTGGTTTACTTTCTTACTTATTCATTTATTTTGAGGCTGGATTACTCTAGCTCACCCAAATTGTAAGTACAGCTGCTACTCACGGGCCCAGTCACAATATTATTAGGCACAGTAGCTTCATCCTCCTCAAGTTTTGACCTTGACCAGTTTACCCAGGCAGTCAGTTGGCCCTCTACTCTCAAGCCTTACCATACTAGTGACAGACAGTGTGTATTCCCAATCAGCTTTAGCCTTAATGTAGTTAAGAACTCAAAGTCAAACAATCTCCCAACAACAAGAAACACCACACCTGGCCACCTAAAATCTCTTTTGAAAGTTGTTGGCTTGAAAAATAAACAAATCAATTCTATTGCCATTTCTTAAAAAATTTTTGGTCAAAAGTGGAAGTAGACTGGTCATGAAAAAAGACAGAATGATAACTGCTCACTACTCTGCCTTGGTATTACAAAACTATTAAAAGTCATGCAGAAAAGCCTCAGTATATTTGATAGATGTTCAAGTGACTTTTTGTGGAAGAATAAAGACAAGAATCATATAGAAAAAAGGTACAGATGATCTGAGACCTGTGCCAGTGGAAGGAAATCCCAGGTCCATCAAAATATGAAAATATAACTGGGAAATAAGCTGACATTTTCTACCCTAGTAGGTTTGGTGAGATAGTGCTGCATCAAAACTTTTTATGCTGTTATTAAAGTCTATTTCTTCCTTATCAGGTATACACACACATCCATGCATTCATACACACACATACACATACACATACATCCATGTTCATATATATACATATACATAAACACACATATATACATATATATTATATGTATGTATGTATAACATTCTTTCAGATATCTAATTTTAAGCTTGTACCTTGCTTTAAAAAAGAGTCTTTCTTAGGCCTTAGGCTAGAAACTTATTAGAGTTAGTTATCTGAGAAGAGAATTATAGATCTTATGGAGGAGAAACAGACTTTAATCACACAGTACGAAGTTTTAATGGAGCACTATTTTACTCAACCCACTGGGGTGGAAATGACAGCTTATTTACTAGTTATATAAATATGTTATCATATTTTTGTGACATTGAGCCACATCCTAGCCCCTTATAAAGTTTCATATCTTATGTATTAATGAGCTTATATTCTGTCATTCATGTGAGTGATCCCTCCATTAATGTAGACCAAAATTTGTCTATAACTGTCCATTCTGGGTGACATCCATGCTTTCCTTTAAGTTCACCACATGAAGTCTTCTGCACATGCTGGGAACTTTCCTCATAGTTTCTTGACATGATAAAAATAACAAACAAGCATATGGACTGATCATAAATTATTTCTTACTCTAGATCAGCATTTCTTAATCTAGTATCCATAAATGTATATCTTTTTTTAAACTTTTTTGTAACATTTTGATATGTGCATTTCCATATAATTGATTTCCTTGGAGATCCTATCTCTTTTATTTTATGCATTTAAAATATTATTTTGAAAAATAGTGCACAGGCTTCAAAAAAGCATCAACGTGGTATATAACACAAATAAACTGAAAAATTCCTAATTTAATAAGTTTATTTTACTTTGTGGTACTCATAATGAGTGCAAGCAAGCAGAACATGATATAGATAATTACCTTTTGCTAAAGATGAAGAATTGGAAAAATTCAGTTAAGAATATGAAAAGGTCCAATAAACTAATTTACATATTCTTCAATTCACAGTGTTTTCAGTGTAAATATAAGCATATAAGGGGGAGAAGATAACTATTAGTGTTATCTTATTATTAGAAAATAAATTTCCAGTCCAAGAAATGAAAGAGTATATCAGCTTGTGAAATCCCATGATTAAGCAGCAAGAAAATATTTTCGTAATAGAGGCGCTAAATGTGGCAGCCACAAGCAACATCACATTGGGAAAAAAATAAAAAAAAAGATTGAGTCTATGGTTCCATTTGTGAAAGAAGCTCCCTGTGAAGATCTTCTTCTAACAATGGAGAGCTAACATTTATCTGCAATTTATCTTCTCAGAGAGAGTTACCTGAGGCACTTTGAGATTAAATTTCCCAGAACCTGAATTAATTAGAGATTGGAATTTGAATCCTGCTTACACTTCAACGGCACTTCTACATTACTTCATTATTTACCCCACATTGTCTGTAATTATGAGAGAGGGAGACAGAGAGAGAGAGAGAGAGAGAGAGAGAGAGAGAGAGAGAGAGAGAGAGAGAGAGAGAGAGAAAAGAAGAAGAAGAAGAAGAAGAAGAAGAAAAAGGAGTAAGAAGAAGAAGAAAGAGGGGAGACAGAAAAGAGACAGAAAGAAAGAAAAAAGAAAGAAAGAAAGAAGGAAGGAAGGAAATAAGGAAGGAAGGAAGGAAGGAAGGAAGGAATTTATTGTAAATGAGAAACTGTGACATAATGTATCATCTTCCTTGGAGTCAGAAAGATAGAGGTTTAGGTCTTATTTCTGACCCACAAGCAACTTTCTAATTGTATATATTACCAGTGACTTGCTGATTTTCACTGCTCTAATTTCTGTACTATTATACCTGGAAAGATGGCAGAGTAAGATAGGAAACACCAGGCTTTGCAAAATTCTCCCACAAACTTAATAAAAATATTGCCTCAAAGTTATTTTGAGCAGCAGAAATCATTATATTTATAGTAAAGCAATGATATTAAAAGACACTAAGAAATAATGAAGACAAAATTAAAAGAATGAAAAAAAAAAGAAGAAAATGTGAAATATCTCATTACAAAAACAACTGATCTGGAGAACAGAGCAAGGAGAGACAATATAAGAGTTGTTGGACTACCTGAAAATTATGATAAAAAAGAATCTAGATATATTACAAGAAATTATTCTGGAAAATTGCCCTAAAGTACTAGAATGAGAGGATAAAATTGAAATAGAAAGAAATCCATTGATCACTTCCTGAAAGTGTGAGAAATGATTTATTTGGCACCTACTTTATTTCAATCAGTATTAATCTGTTTGATATTTTACATGAATCATATAGGAATAATTACATAAGATAAGATCTTATAGTAGGCCTTTTATAGGCCTCAAAGCTTAATGTAACGTTCACTACTTTTTTACCAGTTATGATGCTCACTTGAGCAACCAGAAGATTGCTGACAAAATATATCTTCATTCCATTTTACTCAAATTCCATGCTTAAGCCCAGCATGGGTGTGATGCCTTGATTCTTTGGAAAGTACCCCAAGTTATTTTTGTACCTCTGGACTACTCTCTTATGTCTAACATGAGCAGGTGACCATCTTAAGACCACTTAGATTGTGGAGATGCCCCTGCTTCACTCAACTTGTAACCCTTCCTGCTGATATGTCATTTATGGCCCTCAAGAGCAAGATCTATCAACCAATAAGATTCTGCATTTTACCAGGCCTCTTTTGCATATTTGGTTATCAAACCCTATAAAAACAAGGTCCTAGATACTAGTGACATCTCAAATTGTGAGGAAGATCTGAGGTTCACTTCATTAGAGGGAACCATAGACCCTTTAATAAAGTGCCATTGGCTCAGAGCTCTGCTTGTTTCTTTTATTTTAGGTTGGACTGTTTTAAACTCCACAAATGAGAACCTAAGATGAAAGCTTACAGAAACATTATAGAAAAAATTTTAAATTCCCAGGTCAAGGAGAAAATATCACAAGCAAAAGGGGGGGGGATTAAATACTGTGGAAATACAATTATAATAACACAAGACCTAGCAGCTTCTACTTTGAAGGACCATAGGTATTGGAACACTATATTTCAAAGAGCAAAAAAGCTGGAGTTGTGACCAAAAATAACTTATACAGCAAAACTGACTATAATCCTGAACAACAACAAAAAAAGATATTTAATGAACTGAAGGACTTTCAGATGTTTGTGACAAAAAGACAAGAACTCAATGGAAAATTTGACATATAACATTAAGGAGAAACATAAGGCAAATATTAAAGAAAAATTGTAAGGGACTTAATAGGCTGAATGTTTTACTTCTGATACAGGAAAATGTTATCTCTACTCTTAAGATTGTTATCATTTGAGAAGTTTGAAAAATCGTATATTGATAAAAGTCTTGATGTTGAGTTGAGTATGATTGTTCTAAAAATAAATATAAAAAATAAAAATGGGTGGGGAGAGGAACAAAGAGTAAGTATACAAATATTAGACATGAATATAAGAACTGTTACAGAGAAAGCAGGTGTGGGGGTGAAGGGCTGGTAATGCTGGAATCTGACTCACAACATAACTGGGTTAAAGAGGTAATAATACATACATTTAGAAAATCATAAAAGTCTTTTAAATTTTAAAGAAATAAGATAAGGAAAGGACTTATGAAGTATGGGGGGAGAGAATAAAGGAGGGACTCATAGGTGTGGGTAGGTTAAAGAATATGAGGGCAAAGTAGTAGATAGAAGTAATTTAGACATGTAAGGAGGGATAAGGTATATAGAATAAGAAAGATAAATAATGAGGAAAAATAGGATTGAGGGAAATACACAACTAGTAATTATAACTTTGAATATGAATGTCATGAACTCACCCATAAAATTAAAATGAATAGCAGAATGGATTAAAATCAGAATCTGACAATATGTTTCTTTTTAATAAGAAACAATTAAAAATGAGAGACACACAGAGTTAAAATAAAGGGCTGGAATAGAATTTCTTATGCTGCAGCTAATTTTAAAAAAAAGCAGGGGTAGGAATCATGATCTCAGACAAAGTTAAAGCTAAAATAGTTTAATTAAAAAAGATAAACAGGGAAACTATGCTATGTGTTATAAATATTTTTCAATGTCTTTTTTTTAGAATTGCTAGTGATACCAATAAGAGAAGAAAAAAGAAATTGAAGGAATCAATCTATCTCTTTTTGCAGATGATATGATGATATGTATGGAAAATTCTAAAGATTCAATAAAAAATTAGTTAAAACAATGAGTAATTTTAGCAAAGTAGAAGAATATAAAACCTAAATAAATCATCAGCATTTTTATATATCACCGATAAAACCCTACAAGAAAATATAGTAAGAGATACTCCATTTAAAGTAAGTCTAGACAGCACAAAATACCTGAAAGTATATCTGATAGAACATCCCAGAAACTACATGAACGTAATTATAAAACACTTTTTTATTCAAATAAAGTCAGATTTAAATAATTAGAGAAATATTAATTGTTCGTGGGTAGGCAAAGCCAACATAATAAAATAACAATTTTACTTATCCAATCCATTTATTCAATGACATCACAATTAAATTACCCCCCCCAAAAATTATTCTACTGAGTTGAAAAAAAATAATAAAATACATTTGGAAAAACAAAAAGCCTAGAATTTCAAAGAAACTAATGAAAAAATGTAGAGGAAGGAGGTTCAGCAGTACCAGATCATAAACTATATCATAAGGCAGAAATTATCAAAACTATCTGATGCTGGCTCAGAAATAGAAGGTTAGACTAGTAAATGATGATAGTCACCTTGGGTTTGAGAAATGTAATGATTTAAGTTTTTTGGGATAAGAATTCACTATTTAGTAAAAATTGTTGGGAATGCTGGAAAGCAGTCTGGCAGAAATTGGACATATACAAGTATCTTAAACAATTTACCAAGACAAGGTCAAAATAGATACATGACCTAGATGTAAAGGGGGATATCACAGGAAAATTAGAGGAACAAAGAATATATTACCTTATCAGACATATGCATAGGGAAACAGCTTATGAATAAACAAGAGATAGAGTGCATTATAAGGTATAAAATGGATGATTTCAATTACATCAAATTAAAAGGGTTTTATAAAAATAAAACCAATGTAGCTAAGATTGGAAAGAAAGTAGAAAATTTTGGAAAATATGTTTTACAGATAGTCTCATTAAAAAACAGCTGATATGGAGAATAAGTTGAGAAGAGACAATATAAATATTAACAGACTACCTGAAAGAGATCATCAAAAAAAAAAGAATCTGGATACAATATTACAGACTGTTTAAAAAACAACAAATATGAAAGGACCCACATGTACAAAAATATTTATAACAGCTCTTTTTGTGGTGGCAAAGAATTGGAAATTGAGATGATGCTCATCAATTGGGGAATGGCTGAACAAGTTGTGGTATATGAATGTAACAGAATACTATTGTGCTATAAGAAATGATGAGCAGGCAGACTTCAGAAAAACCTGGAAAGACTTGTATGGTCTGATGCTGAGTGAAGTGAGCAGAACCAGAACACTGTACACAGTAACAGCCATGTTGTGCGATGACTAATATTGATAGAGTTGACCCTTCTCAGCAATACAAGGATCTAAGACATCTCCAAGGACCTCATGATGGAAAATGCTATCCACATCCAAGGAGAGAACTGTGGAGTTTGGATGCTGATTGAAGCATACTATTTGCTATTTTTTTTTCTTCTGTTGTATTTTGTTTCCTCTTTCTGGTGGTTCCTCCTATTAGTTCTAATTCTTATTTACAACATCACTAATGTGAAAATATGTTTAATAGGAATGTATAAGTATAGCTTATATCAGATTGCACATTGTCTTGGAGAGGGAGGTGGTGAGGAAGGGGGAGAAAAATTTAAGACTCAAAAGCTTATGGATGTGATTGTTGATAAATCAAAATAAATCAATGAAGTCAAAATAAAAAGAAAAAAACAACTATATAATAAGTACTCAGGTCGTTTTCAAAGTTATTTCTATTCTTCTTTCTGAGTTTTTTTTTGTTTTCTGCTGTGCTTTTCTTTTCTACCTCCTTCCCCATCCCACCCTATAGAGGGCTAGAATTGAACTCAAATATGCAAATATGTATGTGTGTATGCATGTGTAAAACCATGCAATACATACTTCTATTAATCAGTTCTTTCCCTGGAGGTGAACAGCATCTTCCTTCATAGATCCTTTGTAATTGGTTTCAGTATTTATAATACTCATGATAAATTAATCATTTAAGGGTGTTCTTAGAAAAAAACTTATGTTACTATGTCCAACATTCCCTTGATACTGGTTATTTCACTTTTCATTATTCCATGCCAGACTTTCCATGGTTTTTTTAAAATCAACCAGCTCATTGTGATGGAATGCTATTGTACTATAAGAAGTGATTCCTCTTGTCAATTCTAGTTTTCAAGGAGTTATTTTCTTCCTTAAGATTTTATTTCTCTTTTTCCTATTGTTAGCTTTCTTTTCATAATTTTCAATTGCTTTTATTTTTTCCTAATTTTTCTTCTATTTCTCTTATTTTATTTTTTAATTCTTTTTTTTAAGTTCTTTCAAAAACTCTTTTTGGGCTTGTCACCATTTGACATTTCTCTTTGGAGTAGGAGTGACTTTTTTCTTTCTTAACCTCATTTTCTTCCTCTGAATACGAACCCAGATCTTCTTTAACACAAAATAGCTATCTATGGTTGGTTTCTTTTTCTTTTGCTTGCTCATTTTTATTTTATTTTATTTTGTCTTCTTTTTTAGCAGCTTATGATTAAAATAAAGTTTTAATCCTGAGACTTACAGTTTTATGTGCAATCATCTTTTTTTATTATACTATGTTTTTGAAATGCTCATTTTATTCTATAATTAAAAATAAGTCTGAAATAGAAAATTCATGGTTTTATATTGAATCTTCTCTTTATGTTAAATTTTTTTTTGCTTTTTTGTTTTTAAATTCAAAATGAATAAAAAGAAAAAGAACAAGATATACTCATATGAGAGAAATTAGAAACTAATTTGGGTAAGATTGTAAATATCAAAGAATGTTGATAAAGAAATGATATTGTCACTAGGTTATAATATAGACACTATTGAAATCTATGAAGAATTTGGGAGATATCACAATATTAAAACAGAGTCATGATGTGGTAACAATGCTAGGACTTAGATTTTTGTTTTGTTTTGATTCATTTTGTTTCAATTTTCATTTGTTCATGAATGTTTTATTTTTTAAAGTTAGAGGGACAAATATTGGGAGCTACTATCATGGAACATTCTCAGAAATAAAGAATTCATGTGTAAGAATTCAAAGGGGAAGTGACTTTTAGGGGAATTGACTCCTTTATCTTATACTAGGGATGGAATGCTAGGGCAGAAAGTCATGCATAGTTTGAGATACAGCCTAGATTTTGAGAGAATGGTTTGTCTCTTAGGCAAAGGTCTAAGCAAAAGTATGACTAGAGTTAAGTCCTGTTGACCATTGGTCTTAGTGAAATTCATCCCAGGAAGGATGTGGAGCTCTCAAAAAGAAATTTTTAAGATGCAAAGAATTAATTATGAGGAGAAGGAAAAGAGGGATTTGCCAAAAAAGACCAATGCATAGGGAATTCCACAACCAATTTCAATTTTTAAGAGACATGTACAGAAGATGAAAGCATGTATAGTAAGTGAAGGGTGAATACACAAGGATATCCTTTATAAGGATAAAGACAGGAAGGCTGAAGCTTAAAATGAGCTACGACCTGTGAGGAAAACTAAGAGACTACAAAAAGCCTTTTGGAGTTATAGCTGGGTAAAAAAAAGACAATGAAAGTTAATGACCAAGGGGAAAGGAAGCTACTAAAATCTTATTTTGCTTCTATTTTCTCTATGAAGGAAAATTATTTTCATCCTTGGAAAGATCAGAACAAAAATATCTAAAGAAGAATTGATAAGCAATAAGACAGAAAGGAAGATGCTTCCTGCCCTTGAAAAGTTCAAAATGCCAGGCCAAGATGAATGTAATTCTTGGACATTAAAAGAGCTTGAAGTGGTGATTGCAGAACCACTACAGTGCTGATTTGAGATCCTGGAGAGTAGGGTATTACAACAATATTAGAGAGGAGCAAATGTCTCAATTTTTAGAAAAGGGAGAAAGAATGAAGCCTTCAAACTACAGGCTAGCAAACAAGTTCAATTCCTGGCAAAACTTTAAAACATACTGTTAAATGAATGGCTAGTGAACATCTCTAGAAAATGAATTAATAGGAGTTACCATGGTAGAATGTTTTCTTTCTCATTTTTTAAAAAATAAAATTGTAGTATAAGTGTTAATTGCTGTTTGAAAGTTTGAAAAAATATCCCATAATTATATCTGTACTAGGTTCTCCCACTGAATCCTTACTTTGGTCATTTCTTTTTAGGTAGTACAATTTTTTAAAAAAAAGGATTAAGAGCTCTATTTGGCATTTTGTTAATTTGGGCAATTTATATTTAGGTAGCTAAAATCTGTATTTCTTTTGAATTCATTTTCTGGCATATAACTATAGATACTATGTTGTGATAATTACATTTATTTGTTTTCTATTTGTTGTAATGTAACATTGCTCATTTTTTATTTTGTTCATTTTTTTCCTCATTCTTTTTAAACAGATTAGGTAAAGTTTTACCAATTTTGTTAGTTTTTCAAACAACCAACTTTTAAAATTTTATCAGTTCTATAGTCCTTGTGTTTTCCAATTTGTTTATATTTCCAATAATTTTTAGGATTTCCTCTTGGGCTTATTTTACATTTTAAAAATTTTGTTTATTTTCTAATTTTAAATTGCATGTTTATCAGAATATATTTTCTTTCTTCTAATGATTACTTATCTATGTCCTAGAAATTTTAAAATATAATTTCATTACTCTATTTCATGTAGCTTTTCTCCCTCTATGATTTATTCTTTGACTTATTCATTCAGGAATCCTTTATTAAATCTACATTTAGGTCTGCATCTTTTGCTTGTACTCCTTCTATTAATAATTATTTTTATTATTTTATGGTTATTAAATAATATGCTTAATATTTATGATTATTTTTATTCTTAATAACTGCTCCATATCCTGTCACATGTCCTTAAAAACAGTATATAATGTGGTGTTAAGAAATAAATAGACTTTTTAATGATCTCATTCAGAAGATGCCATATGACTTTTACTCACAAATTGGCAAAAAGTCTATTCAATTCAATAGTTTCCTTTTGGTTTATCTTTCTATTAGATTTAATCAGCCCTGAAATACTAACATTAAAATCTTACTATTATATTTCTTATACATAATTTTGTAATTCAGTTAAATTTTCTTAATGAATTTAGATGCTATAACATTTGATGCATGTATGTTCAGCACTAATATTGCTTCTTTCTGTATGGCATTTTCTCTGTCTGTGTCCCATACCTGGAATACTCACCCTCCTCACCTCTACCTCCTACCCTACTTTGTTTCCTTCAAGTCCCAGCTAAAATCCCACCTTCTAGAGGAAGCCTTTTTTAACCCTCCTTAATTCTAATGTCTTCCTTCTGTTGATTATTTCCTAATTACACTGGATATAGCTTGTTTGTACATAGTGATTTGTATGTTGTTTCCCCTATTAGACTGTGAGCTTGTTGTTGAGTTCAGATATTGATTTTGCTTTTCTTTGAATCCCCTGGACTTAGCACAGTGCCTGTCACATATAGGTGATTAATAAATGTTTATTGATTGACTGACTTAAAACTAAAAGAAGTGAACATGTCAATCTATTTTAAAATATTATAATTTTACTTTGAAATAATATTTTTCTTCTACTATTTTGTGTGCCTTTTGGTTGAAAAAAATACATTGCATCAAATGGCAGCTTTATCCTTTGAGTTATTCTTAAATTCTGGTTCTTCTCATGTTAAGCTTAATAAGATATTGTCATATAGCTCTATTTGCATTGTAAATTTTTATATTTGCTTTGTCTGAAAG
Organism: Vombatus ursinus; assembly: GCF_900497805.2. NCBI lineage: Eukaryota > Metazoa > Chordata > Mammalia > Diprotodontia > Vombatidae > Vombatus > Vombatus ursinus. Next base: position 11,620,900 of record NW_020950792.1, read on the forward strand.
CATGATCGCAATCCCATTTTGGGGGGGCAGGGTATGGGAGGGGTTTCATATGACTAATAACTTTTACCCTAGTCCATCATTTTGATTTTATATGTGAGAGAAATACAGTACTACTACTTAAGCTAGGGAAAGTAAAATAAAGAAGAACTACAGGCCAGTATCACCAGTGTTTTTTTTTTAACTTAAAATTTTAACAAAATAAAATTCTAGCTAATCCATAGCAATGAATCAAAATACAATTCACTATGACCAAACTGGATTATTATGAGGGATTCAAAAATTACTCAATATTAGAAAAAATTTTGAATCATTAATCATATTAAAAAGAAAAACACTAAAACTATGTTTTTATGTACAAACAAAAAGCTTGGGCTGAAGAACACAGTAATTGTTAAAAGCCTACAAAATATAGATATAGATTGATATTTTTGTTTTATAAAAAGTATTTATCTAAAATCTCAAACAAGCCTAAAATATTGATGGAAAAATGTTAGATACTTTCCCAATAAATATAGGCATAGTAAAGGAAATCACCTTTCCCTTCTGTTATTTGATATATTTTTTTTACAATGTCAGCAGTAACAATAAGAAAAGAAAGAAATTAAAGACATAAAAATAGACAAAGAGGTGATAAAACTATCTTTTTTTTTTACTAATGACATTCTTATTTATTTGGAAAATCCTAGAGAATTAGCAAAGAAATTTATGGAGATAATAACTTCAAAAAAAATAGCAGGATCCAATTCTCTGCCCCAATAAAAATCATTATTATCTCAATATAGCAATGACAACATCACAGAGAGGTTGTAGGACAGAAAGTTTCCTTCAAAATATCTGCAAATATGTAAAAAATATCTGTCTTGTTGTTGTTTAGTTGTTTCATTCATGACCTGCTCTTCATGACCCCAGTTGGGGTTTTCTTGGTAAAGATACTAAAATGATTTGCCATTTTCTTATTTTACAGATGGGAAAACTAAGGCAAACAGGATGAAGTGACTTGTCCAAGGTCACACAGCTAGTAAGTAGTTGAGGGCATATTTTAATTCAGGTCTTCCTGATTCTAGGCCTAGCTCTCTATCCACTGCACCACCTAGAGACAATATAACTAGCCACATTCAAGACCTGTATAAATAAATTTTTAAAAATGTGCCTTAAAAAATAATGACCTTTAAATTGTGAGACAGATATTCAAAATTCATAGCTAGGCTGCATTAATAATATAAATTATAATTCTAGCTAAATTTATTTATGAATTTCATGCTATATGAATTAAACTACCAAGACAAGTCTTCATAGAGAAGGACAAAATAATAACAAAAATTCATTTAAGGGAACAAAAGATATAGAATCTAAAGGGAAATATTTTAAAAGAAGTCAAAATGAAAGGGGAATACTTCTTCTAAACCTCAAATTATATTACAAAGCAATAATCATCAATATTATTTGTTACTCATTAAAAAAATAGAAAAGTCTTTGAAACAGATTCTATAAGTAAAACTCAGAAATACACAAACATTAGCACAATATTTTATCAATCCAATATAAAAAAAATTACTTAGAACTCCCTCTTAGGCAAGAATTCCTGGGAAAATAGGGAAGCAGTTTGGTTAAAATTAGATTTTGAAGAAAATGTTTCTTTATATACCAAAATAAATCCCAAACTAATATATTACTTCAATATTAAAGATTGAATCATTAAAAAAAAACCTTAAAAAGAACCATGTAAGAAACCTTTCATAGCTTCAGTTAATGGAGAAATTTTTAAGCAATCAAAAAAATAAAGGCAATTTCAAAAGATAAAATAAATAATTTTGATTGCATGATATTGAAGAACTTTTCTTATACAAGATCAATGCTACTAAGACAAAAGAAGTGATCAATTAGTGAAAAAATATTTTCTGTCAACTATATCTAAGGGTCTAATATGCAAGATGTATTGGGAACTAATACAAATGTATGAAATCAAAAACCATTCTTCAGTAGCTAGGTGGCCAAAAGGGAGAAACAAAGAGCTTTCAAAAAATTACAAACTATTAACAGTTATAGGACATGTTGTTCTTTTTCACTAATAATAATCTGTCAAAACATACAACATACCAAACACTATACTAGGTACTAGAAATACAAAATTAAAAAAATAGTCTTTGCCCACAAGCTATGTAGAGTTTAGGTGGCAGTGACAGCATATACATGCATAAGTATACATAAAATACTTACAAGGTTGTCTTGGGGAGAAGATATAAGCAATTGAAGAGATAGAGAATAGTCTTAGGTGTAAGACAAACTGAGATTAATCTTGCAGGAAACTAGGGATTCTAAGAGCCAGAAGTGATGAGGAAGTGCATTTCAGGAATGGGAGTGCAAGGTAACAAAGGTGGGAGATCAAGTAAAATATGTGAAAAATGACAAAAAAAAAAGGTCAGTTAGACCAGACTATGGTGTAAACAGATGGGAATAATGTGCAATCAGCTGAAAAGATAGAATGTGGCCAGGTTGTGAAGAAACAGATGTTTCTATTAAATCTTAGAGATAACTTGGAGCCACTGGACTTTATTGCATAGGCAATGATCAGATTTGAAATTTACATTTTTTTCCAGATTGAAAAAAATAACTGGGAGTGGAAAAAGACTTGAGGGAGGGAGACTAATTGGTAGGCTATTAGTAATAATCTAGGTGAGGAATGATAAAGGCCTGCTCTGGATTGGTAGCCCTATGAGTAGAAAGAGGTGGATAAATTAGAACAATGATGTGCAGGTAGTTACGAGATTTTGCAACTTAATAGATATGTGATATGAGTGAAAGTGAGGAGTCAAAGAAGGAGCCAAAGTTGTGAACCTTGATGAGTGAATTAATGCTGGTATGTTAAGCAGAAATGGGGTATTTAAGAAAGGTAGAGTTTTTTTCTTTTCTTTTCTTTTTTTTTTTTTTGGAAATATGAGTGTAGGTTTTGTATAGACTGAATTGGAGATGTCTGTGGAACATCTAGTTTCTAATTTTGAGAAAGTAGTTGCAACAAGTGAGTTTAGAGAGAGAAAAGAAGAGGTGGAGCTTTGGAATACAGAAACTACCAAGGTGTGATTTATGGATGATCATTCAGAAAGGGAGTCTGAAAATGGAATGGTCATAAAGGTAAGGGGGGAATCAAAACAAAGTATTGTTTTTAAAACCCAGAGAGGAGAGAGTATATAGGAGTGGAAGTTCAAAAGTATCTAATGCTGTAGAGAGGTCAAGATGGGTCAATATTTAGAACAGGCCATTAGTGAAATTAAAAGATTTTTGGTGTCTTTATAAAAAGTCAATTTCATTTACTACTGTGATCAGAAACTAGACTGTAGAAGTTTTAGAAGAGAGTGATAAGAGAGGAAGTGGAAGCAATGAGGAGTTTAGTTGACTTCTTTTAAGAATTTGTCAGAAGGGAGGAAGATATAGAATGATAGCTTGAAGGCATGGTGGGGGCTATCGAGGCTTTGTTTTGTTTGGGAGATTTGGTCATGTTTGCAGGTGTTGTGGAACATCTCAGGTTATAGTGAAAGATTGCGAATTAGGGAGGTTAATCTTCTGTACAGATGAAAGTTGATAGGATTGAGAGAATGTGTAGAGGAGATGACCTTGTCAAAAAGAACTTCCACCTCACCAGTCCCTGGAGGAAATGAGAAAATAGTGGGGAATGGTATCAAATAGTCATGATCTAAAGAAATAGAAGGGAATCATGACAAATGCTCTCTATTTTGAGGATAAAGTATGAGTCAATGTCTGCAGCCCTGAGGGATGGAGGAGGAGTGGTGTGGGTTTTTTCAAGACAGAAGGGACAGTTTGAAAGGGATACTGTGGGGAATTGACTCAAGAATTAATTAAAGGAAAATAAAAAAGGATTGCCTTGTTACAACAGGGAGCTAGTTTAGATGAGATAATATAAATTTGTAGTGATTCCAGTCAACATGATATTGTGACTTTTCATGAGCTTCACTCAGCTGCACTTGAGAAGATGGGAATAACCGAGGATTGTTTTGTTTTGTTTTGTTTTTGACAAAATATAAGTGGCAAGAGAATGAATGAGCAAAGAAATCAAGGGTAGAATATAATACAGATTTCACCTGATTAAGTGAAATTAGAACTCAGAAGTGAGGAAAGTGGGGACAAGTAATGAGGAATGACAGGATTAGAGGCAAAGATAATGAATAGGTTAAAGACAGAATGACAGGAAGTTATAAGAAAAGAATTATAATTACAGATTCTCATAATAAGATAAAAAAAATCTTTGAAGTTTAACTGTCTACTCAGTGTAGTGGCAGAAATGACAAAAGATATGAATAGTCGATATTGGTAGAGATGTGGGAATCCTCATACACTGCTGGTGGAGCTATGAATTGGTCCAACTTTTCTGAAAAAAAAAGAGAAAGATCTCATCACCATAAAAATATTTAATACAGCACATTTATTTACTTATATTTAAATAATTTATTTTTAATTTTCAACATTCACTTCCATAAGATTTTGAGTTGAAATTTTCTTCCTCTCTCTTCTCTCCTCCCTCCCCAAGACAGCATACAATCTGATATAGGCTTTACATATACATTCCTATTAAACATATTTTCACATTAGTCATGTTGTAAAGAACAATTAGAAACAATAGGAGGAACCACAAGAAAGAAGAAACAAAACAAAAAAATAGATCAAATAGTATGCTTCAATCTGCATTCAGACTCCATAGTTCTTTCTCTGGATGTGGATAGCATTTTCCATCATGAAACTTTTGGAGATGTCTTAGATCCTTGCATTCCTGAGAAGAGCTAAGTCTATCAAAGTCAGTCATCGCACAATGTGGCTGTTACTGTGTACACTATTCTCCTGGTTCTGCTCACTTCACTCAGCATCAGTCCATACAAATCATTCCAGGTTTTCCTGAAGTATGACTGCTCATCATTTCTTATAGCATAATGATATTCCATTACATTCATATATGACAACTTGTTCAGCCATTCCCCAATTGATTGTCATCCCCTTAATTTCCAATTCTTTGCCACCACAAAAAAGCTGCTATAAATAATTTTGTACATGTGGGTCCTTTCCCCATTTTTGTGATCTCTTTGGGATACAGCCCTAGAAGTGCTATTGCTGGGTCAAAGGGTATATGCACTGTTTTCTAGCCCTTTGATCATAATTCCAAATTGCTCTCCAGAGTGACTAGATCAGTTTTCACAACTCCAATATTGTTCCAACAATGCATTAGTGTTCCAATTTTCCCACATCTTCTCCAATATTTATCATTTCCCTGTATTGTCATGTTAGCCAATCTGATAGGTGTGATGTGGCACCTCAGGGTCATTTTGATTTGCATTTCTCTAATCAATAGTGATTTAGAGCATTTTTTCATATGACTATAGACAGTGTTAATTTCTTCCTCTGAAAACTGCCTATTCATATCCTTTGACCATTTATCAATTGGAGAATGACTTGTATTCTTATAAATTTAACTCACTTCTCTATATATTTTAGAAATGAGACCTTTATCAGAGACACTGGTTGTAAAAATTCTTTCCCAGTTTTCTGCTTCCCTCTTAATCTTGGCTGCATTGGCTTTGTTTATGCAAAAGCTTTTCAATTTGATTCAATTTTCAATTTTCAATTATTTAAAATTATCCATTTTTCATTTCATGATGTTCTCTATCTCTTGTTTGGTCGTAAATTCTTCCATTCTCTGTAAATCTGGCAGGAAAACTATTCCTTGCTCTTCCAATTTGCTTGTAGTTTCAGCCTTTATGTCTAAATTGTGTACCTATTTTGACTTTATTTTGGTATATGGTATAAAATGTTGGTCTATGCCTAGTTTCTGCCATATTCTTTTCCAGTTTTCCCAGCAGTTTTTGACAAATAGTGAGTTCTTATCTCAGAAGCTGGGGTCTTTGGGTTTATCAAACAGTAGATTACTATAGTCATTGACAGTATACTGTGTTCTGTGTACCTAACCTATTCCACTGATCCACCACTCTATTTCTTAGCCAGTACCAAGTAGTTTTGATGATTGCTGCTTTATAATGCAATTTAAGCTCTAGTATGGCTAGACCACCTTCCCTAGCATTTCTTTTCATTAGTTCCTTTGATATTCTAGACCTTTTTTTTCCAGATGAATCTTCTTATTATTTTTTCCAGCTCTATAAAATGATTTTTGGTAGTTTGATTTGTATGGCACTGAATAAGTAAATTAGTTGAGGTATGATTGTCATTTTTTACATTACATTCGGCCTATTCACGAGCAACTGATTTTTCCCCCCAATTATTTAGATTTGACTTTATTTGTGTGAAAAGTGTTTTGTAATTGTGTTCATATAGCTCTTGGGTTTGTTTAGGCAGGTAGACTCCCAATATTTTATAATATCTACAGTAACTTTAAGTGGAATTTCTTTTTCTATCTCACTGTTGGGTTTTGTTAGTAATATATAGAAATGCCAATGATTTATGTGGGCTAGAATATGGATGTTTTTTGTAGTAACAAAGAACTAAAAACAAAATTGGTGCTTTTCAATGGGGAAATTGCTAAACAAATTATGGTACATTCATGTAACTGAATATTATTGATCTCTAAGAAATGATGAGTATGACCCATACAGAGCAGCAATGGAAGATCTATAAACTCATCTAAAGCAAACCATAACCAGGAAAACAATATATACTATGAATACAACAATTAAAATGGAAAGAACAACAAAACAATCAAAATGTAGTACTATGAAAATGATAATGACCGAACTTGACTCTAAATAAGAAATGACAATGTACCTCCCTTCCTTTTTTAGTGGACTTTCTGTAGGTGTGGAACACTGTACATACTGTTGAATTTTCTTGACTTGTTTGTTAATAATATTTTTTTCTCCCTTTCTTTTTCATTCTTTTATTTTCCAAGAAGAGAAGACTATATGAGAAAGGGAGAAAGTAAATTGTGAAACATAGCTGATATAAAAGACAAAATCTATCAATGAAAAGTTTTAAAGAACCAGTATGTTTTTTATCAAGAATGGGCTATGACAGACAAAAATAACTTTTTTAAAAAATTTTCACTAAACTGGTAAATCATGAGAATAATGCAGGTAGAGAGTTATTTATAAGTTTATTTAGATTTTACCAAGTCACTTTAAAGTGTCTTTCATTCTATTTTTGTGGAAAAAGTAGAGAAGCTTAAGCTAGATGAAAATGAAATTAAGTGGACTTGAAAGTGGTTGAATTACTGGACCAAAAAAGTAATCATTAATAGTTCAATATCAAATTGTATAGAGGCTTCCTTGGGAATATACCAGGGATCTGTTCTGGGATCTTAAACATTTCCATCCATAGCTTTCATCATGTTACAATGGAATGTTAATCAGATTTTCACATAACAGAAAGCTTGAATGAATAGTTTGTACATTGGATGACAGAATCAGGACCCAAAAAGATCTTAACTGTCTTGAATGTTGTTTTGAATTTAATAAGATTACATTTATTATGGATACCTTTTTTGCCTTATACTTAGATAAAAACTTTAGAATTGGAAGAATGAGTAAACAACAAAAAAAATTACTAGGTTTTACTTTTTTAATTTTATTTTTTGTCATATTTGAGTTCCAAACTGTTTTTCTCCCTACTTTCCAATCTAGCACTAGAGAAGGCCAACATTTGACACAGATACATATGTAAACTATACAACATTAAGTTCCAAATATCAGTTTTTTTCCTGGAAGTGGATAGCATCTTCCCTCATAGGTTCTTTGTAGTTGATTTGAATATTCCTATAACTCAGAATACTTTAGTCATTCACATTTACTCTTTGCACAATAGTTTTTTTTTAGTTGAATCTTTAGGATTTTCCAAGTATATCACCGTATCATCCACAAGAGACAGTTTTATTATCTCATTGCTCATTCTGATTCCTTCAATTTCTTTTTCTTCTTTTTTCTTCTTATTTAATGTTATTGTCAGCATTTTTAGTATAATATTGAATAACATTAGTGATAATCAGCATCCTTGTTTTACTTTTGATCTTATTGGGAAAGTTTCTAGCTTATCTCCATTACAGATAATGCTTGCTGGTGGTTTTAGGTAGATAGTTCTTATCATTTTAGGGAAAAATCCATTAATATCTATGTTTTCTAATGGTTTTAATGGGAAAGAGTTTTGTATCTCATCAAATGTTTTTTTCTGCATTTATTGATATAATCATGTGATTTTTGTTACTGTTGTCATTGAAAAAATCAATTATGTTAATAGTTTCCTTATATTAAACCAGTCTTGTATTCCTGATATAAATCCCAGTTAGTCATAATGTGTAGTCCTTGTGATATATTGTTATAGATTGCTAAGTGTTTGAGACAATTTAAATCCTAAATATCAAATTTAATAATATTTCTTGTAATTAGGTGTTAAACTGATAGCAGCACACTTCTGCTGGTCCTCATACCTCTATCCTAGGATATTTTCTCACCTTCCTTCTGCTATCTAAATTCTACCTAAGCATCACATCCTCTCTGAAGCTTTCCCTTCCTAATCATTCTACCCTACATTTACTTTTTTTCCATCTCTGAATGTCTATTGTATTAATAGATAGTACCACAGAGGTAAGCACCTAACTTTTATATTTATCTCCTGTGTGCTAGTAGTCTTATCTCTTGTAAATTACTTGAAAGCTCATACATCTTTTGTATTTTTAAGTTGTGTAAAGGACTGCTAGGAACATTTTTTAAAAAACTTGATAAACACTGATTCACTGATTATTTCAGCTTCTCCAGAAGGAACTCAGGAATATAGTAGCTAGGTGATATAGTAGATAAAGTTTAAATCCTACCTAGTTAACTTAATAATTGAGTAAGTCATTTAATATCTCTTCAAGCCTTAGTTTCTTCACTGATAAAATGGGGATAATAATATTATATTATATACTTCACAGGGTTGTTGTAAGGCACAACTGAAATAATACATATAAAGCACTTTGCAAACCTTTATACATAAATGGTACCTAAAATTGTTATTATTGTTGTTGTTTGTTCTTTGCTTTTGAAGAGGACCAACAACATTATAGAGTAATTTCTTGATTCAAGTGTGAATTGGATTTAAGTGAGGCAGAACTGCACAAAGTTGTCAGTTTCACTCTCTCTTCCAGAGTCATCAAAGTCTAGTGAGAAGACAAAAGTCAAGATGACTGGAGATGGCTTGGGATGCAGTGGATGACCTTAGCATCTTCAATGTCTGACCAAGCTTTAAGAGCTCTACAACACCTGCTTCGACCACCTTTATGGCTGCTGGAACAAATTGTTCTCATCCACTCATTCCAGCAGGGGAAGTCTTCACATGTTTGGGGTAGACATTCCCTGAACTCACTGAAGGGTTTGAGTCTCATTGGTTACTCTCAACTTGGTTTACTCCATCTGCTGAGACAGTTTACTACAGTGCACATGTTACAGTTTCTTTGAGCCACAGGTGACAGTTGAGTACCAAATGGACACCAAAGATGGATGAGTAGCCCTCAGAAGGACTTGGCAAGCCTTTACACCAGAGCTACTGGTCTTCCTTGAACACCTTTGTACTCCTAAATACTCCTAAACCCCTTACACCTAAAATGATTAAAGGATTGGTGTAATTACACTGAAGGAAAAAATGTCTTTTTATACTCACAAAATTGGAAATAATTTGATATCTCTATTGATTTATTATTTTTATTTTTCATTTTCATATTATTATCATTTGCTAAGTATATATTACTGGTTCAATTCTATTAACAATGCTTTCAATTTTATTACAATTATATAATAATATAATTATATTTTCATAACTCAGATAAATTTTGTGTTATCTCACTGGTGTCTAGTAATCACACTAAAGGAAAGACAAAAGTCTTAGCCAAGTACAGTATAAAAGTGCAACATATCTTTTGGAGACAGGAAATTCTGGATTCAGATTTTCTTTTGGCACATATTTGCTATGTGAAAATTGCCTAGTCACTCAACTTTTCTAAGTTTTCATTTCTTCATCTTAAAAAAAAAAGATAATAATACCTTCACTACCTACCTCATTGAATTGATATAGGTATCAAATTAAAAAATATATTCTAAGTACTTTACCAACTTTAAGTACCATATAAATGCTAGTATAATTGTTGTTGCTGGCATATGCATTTCTCAGTGATAAACCATTACTCAAAAGTAATTTTTTCAAACTCTTACCATAATGCTCTATCCATAATGAGCATTCATAAAACCAGCAAGGTAACCATTGATCGATATAGCTTTTATTTTATTTTATTGATATGGCCTTTTCAGGAGATTTTCTGTTAAACTACTCCTCCTTCTCAGGTCATTGCTACAATGGTGATAATTGTGTCCTTGATGTTATCATCACCCACACGTTTTACCTCCATGTTCATGAACACAAGAACTCAAGAGAATAGGACAGTCTCTTTGACTCCTTAATCTATTGCTGATTTTGCTGTACCAAGTCCTAGACATGTACCATTTTCACAATTTCCATCCTGTGATCACTCCTATTCAAGGACTCGGAAGTTGGAGAAAATCAAGAAACTCTCCTGACTGGGTTCACTACAAATTGCTGTTATTTAGTCTTAACTGGCTCCCTAAAGCAAGTGCAATCCTTTTACACTTCCCTAATCAATCCACTATATTCATCACCATAATATCTTTTATAAACCTTTTTTCATAACTCCTTAAGTTTTATAAGACTCTATCTCCTTCCACCCTTTTAGTTGAGAGTCTTCTCTTATATTTAAATGAAAAAATTAAGGTAATTTTATGAGTCCATTTTTCTCCCCTCTTTCTTATCTCACATCACTCAAATGACTTCTACTACTATTTCCTCTTTCACCTTTTTCTGACACAATGATGTGCCACATTCTTATTGCCAAGGCAAACCCTGGCTCCTGCCCAAATAATCCCATTCCATCCCATCTTTTCCAGCATATTGTCTCCTCCTTCACCTTCAATCTGTCACTAATCTTCAGTCTTTCCATATCTATTGGCTGCTTCCCTTTTGCTTACAAAGGTACTCATGTTTTCCCCAACCTCAAAAAAGTCCTTTGTTATTTTGCCCATCCATGTTAGATATTGACTTCTATATGTACTTCCTTCTATGGCTAAATTCTTTGAGAAGGCCATGTATGATCAATATTTACACTTACTTTCTTTTCATTTTCTTCTTAAATTTCTGTGGTATGGTTTCTAATCTCATCATTTAACTGAAGCTTCTCTTTCTAAAATTATCAAATGACCTTTTAATTATTAAAACTTAAGGTATTTTCTTTTTCTTCAATACCTCTCTTAATATATCAATAACTACCTGGAGGATCTTCAGCATTAGACTGCAAATTCCTAGAGGACAGAGACTTTTTTTTTGAACCAGGAATATAGTAAGTACTAAATAAATGCTGAATTGTGTTAGCTAAGTGATATATAAATAAATATGTGCTTCTTGCTTCCTTGAATCAGTGCAGCTACATAGGAATGAAATTCTATTTCCAAAGTTAAATTTTCTGTTAAGCCATTTATAGATTTTTGGCTAGGTTACAGTCTAAATTTCTAAGTGTTAATGGATATACATGTGATCTTCTGTAGGATATTTCCTTAATTTTCATTATCTTGGAATAATACTTTTAAAAAAATAATATTCACACCATTTTCAACAACACTTTTAATTGCATCTCTTGGAAAATGCAAATAATATTTTGACTTTTTCACTCTGAAGATAAAATAGTAGTCTGACATTAGAATTTCTTGTAGCATAAATTGTGAATTTCTTAGTCCATATTGGATTAATATATTTCAATTAAATGGTCAAAAGATAAATACATGCAGTTCTCAAAATACATAAGGAAGCTGCAAACAGCCACATTAAAATACTTCATATCACAAATAGAGAAATGAAAATTAAAATAACTCTTATGTTCCATCTCACATTCATTACATTAGCAAAAGTAACTAAAAAGGAAAATGATTGTTGTTGGGATTCATATGGGAGTAGAAATAGAATAATGGGCTACTAGTGGAGTCATTCTGGATAAAAATTTATATCTATACCTATAAAGCTACTAAATGTACCATACCATTTAATCCAGAGCCAGTAGTAGGCAACTAATGAGACAAATGAAGTGGTAAAGGACACATATGGACCAAATATTACTAGCAGCACTTTTATCATAGCAAATAACTGGAAACAAAAATGGTGTCCATCAATTAAGGAATGCATTAACAAATTATGATTTATGAATTTAATGGAATGTTACTATACCCTAAGAAATTATGAAAGGGTTGCATTTGAAGAAACCTGGGAATAATTTATGAACTGATGGAAAGTAAAGTGAGCAGAAGGAATATAGTTATATATCTTGGTAAAGAAATCATGATTTTAAAAGACCTAAGATCTCTGGATAGTGATGAAATATATTAATATATGTTGAATCTATTTTTCTTTTTTACTTATATATGAAAATGATCACATTTGCTGTTTTTGTTGAGGTTAGAATAATAAAATTCATGATTTTATTATTAATTTAAATGTTATTTAAAATATTCAAAATGCAAATCTTAAAAAATACTAAAAATGCTTATTATTCTATTCTTAGCTCTATTGAACATTTTCAATATATTTTCCTGTATATGAAATTCACATTCTTAATGTAGGTGAGTAGAATTTAAAAACATCCTTTGTTTTGCAAGATTGGAAGAGTATCATTAAATAGCAATTTTTTTTCCCTGAAAAATCTTTGGGATTTTTTTTATTGTATTTCAATGTCATTATGGTTGTGGAGTGGGATTGAGCAAACAAAAGATTTACTTCAATCTTGTGATGCTTTAATGAAAGAATGACTTCCAGGAATCAGTGACACTATTCTGCCTTTATCAGAACTCATTTAGAGTAATGAATTCAATAGTTGAAGAAGGACTTTGATAAAAAGGAGACTGTTCAATATAGGACAGCCCTGGTAGTGATGGGCCTTGAGTCCAGGTCATCTGAGTACTGGTTGAAGAAATGGGGGAATTTTAAACCTGAGATTCAAGGGGGAGAGGAAAAAATCTACCCAAAACTTTAATGGAATGGCTTTCAATGTGGTAGGCTAGAACATGAATAAAGATTACAAAGAATATGAAGGTGTAAATGTACTACAGCATGAATCAATGGAGGGAGCACTGTATCAGTGAGATCAGATCCATTGTGTAACAGAAATATTCTGACTCCAATTTATCTTGAGGTAACCTCATCAATGAAACCTTCCTTTTTTTGTTAATCCTTCCTTAACTTCATGCTGACTCAGCAGCCATCTACCCAACCCTTTGTAAGTTGTAGACTCTTTGTCCAGGAATCTGTCAGTGCTATATTTCAAGCTAATATCCCGAAATCCAAATTCTATTCTCAAACAAATCTTCTTAGGCAGCTTTTCATTTCTAGACCAATATTTCTCTTCTACATCCCTTTCTTTCAATGCACAACTGTGTAGAAAAAGCAACTGACCTGCCCCCTCCATTTGTATTGAGTTTCTTAGATAACCCTTCATAATCTTTCAAAATAATTTTACATTGCTTCTGCTATTATTCTATGTGATTATGTGATCCAAAGTGGAGTATTATTTATTTTAGATTTTTTTTGTAGGTTTTTGTTGTCTGTTATGACTTAGATACATGAATTGGGAAGACAAGAGATGTATTTCTACTATTATCCATGATACTCCATGTAGCTGTCTCATTAGCCCTGAACAGGGAGTCATCAACTACTACTATTCTTCATCTCTCTTTCCAATCATTATTTTATGATCTGTCAGCTTCTGTGACTCTGTTATATCATTCTCTGGAGGACAAGAACAATTTAAAAAAATTTAAATTAATTTATTTTGATTTATCAACAATCACTTCCATAAGCTTTTGAGTTTTAAATTTTTCTCCCCTTCCCTTCTCAACTCCCTCCCCAAGACTGTGTGCAATCTGATATAGGCTATATATATAGATTCCTATTAAACATATTTTCACATTAGTGATATTGTAAGAATTATAACCAATAGGAGGAACCACCAGAAAGAGGAAACAAAACATAACAGAAGAAAAAAATACAAATGATATGCTTTGATCTGCATTCAAACTCCATAGTTCTTTCTTTGGATGTAGATAGCATTTTCCATCATGAGACCTTTGGAGATGTCTTAGATCTTTGTATTGCTGAGAAGGGTTAAGTCTACCAATATTAGTACCTAACTGATTATGTTATTCCCTTTTTGAGCCAAATCTGATGAGAGTAAGGTTCATACAATTCTCATCTCCTTCCCTTCTTTCCCTGTACTGTAAGAGATTTTTATGTCTTTTCCTGTAATGTAATTTACCCTTGTCTGTCTCCTCTTTTCCTTTTCTCTCAGTACATTTTCTTAGTTAGATCAGATTAATCCACTTACTTGGATCCATTTAACCCATTTGATTAGATTTTTTTTATCATTACATCAAAGTCAGCTTATACCCACCCCCTTTATGCATCCCCCTTTAACATGGTGTAATAACAACACAGTTTTCAAGTGTTACAAGTGTTATCTTCCCTTGTAAGGATGTAAACAGTTTGCCCTCATTAATAACATGTTTCTTTCTGTCCCATTTACCTTTTCATGTCTCTCTTGAGTCTTGTATTTGAAGATCAAATTTTCTGTTGGGCTCTGGTCTTTTTATCAGGAAGGTATGGAAGTACCCTATTTCATTGAATATCCATCTCCTCCCCTGAAAGATCATGCTCATTTGCACTGGGTAGTTGGTCCTTGGTTGTAATCCAAGCTCCTTTGCCTTATGGAATATCATATTCGATGCCCTATGATCTTTTAATGTAGAAGCTGCAAGATCCTATGTCATCCTGACTGTGGTTACATGATATTTAAATTGTTTCTTTCTGGCTGTTTGCAGTATTTTCTCTTTGACCTGGTAATTTTGGAATTTGGCTACTATATTCCTTAGTGTTTTCAATTTGATGTCTCTTTCAGGAGGTGATCAGTGGATTTTTTCTATGGCTATTTTACCCTCCGGTTGTAGGACCTCAGGGCAGTTTTCCTTGATGATTTCCTAAAAGATACTGTTCAGGATCTTTTTTTCATTGTGATTTTTAGGTAGACCAATAATTTTTAAATTGTCTCCCTGGATTGATTTTCTAGGTCAGTTGCTTTACCAGTGAGATATTTTACATTTTCATCTATTTTTTTGATTTTTTGTTTCTGTTTGACTGATTCTTGATCTCTCATAGAGTCATTAGCTTTCATTTGCCCAATTCTAATTTTTAACAAATAGTTTTCTTCTTTTAGGTTTTGAATCTCTTTCTCCATCTGGCCAATTGTATCTCATAAGGACTTCTTTTCTACAGTTAATTTTTGTCTTTCCTTTTCCAAGCTATTGACTCTCTCTTGCATACCTCTCATTTCTTTTCCCATTTTTCTCCTACCTCTCTCATTTGACTTTTAAAATCCTTCTTGAGCTCTTCTAAGAAGGCTTTTTGGGCTTCAGGCCAGTTCATATTCCCTTTTGAGGTTCCAGATGTGGGTTTGTTGACAATGTTCTCCTCTTCAGAAATTCTGCCTTGGTCTTCACTGTTCTCATAGTAAGAATCTATCATGCATTTCTTTTTGCTCATGGTGTTTGCTTATTTCCTGGCCTTTAAAGAGATTGAGCTCTCCTGCTGCGGAGCAGAGGGCACTAATCCAAGCTTCTTGTGTTGGAAGCCTAGGGCCTGGTCACTGGTTTTGTATACTGGGGCCTCCAAAGCTGGCAGTTGGGGGCTGTAGGGTTCTGGCAGCTTACCTGGTGTTGGGCTGAAATCAACAACACTGGAACTCTAGGGGAGGATTAGGTAGTGTGGCTCCCAGAGATTTCCTGCTCACCCAGGCCTTTCCTTCCTTTCACTTTCTTCAGCTCCTTTCAGATGGGTGTTGCAGGATGTTTCTGCATCTGGGGACCCTTGGAGAGCTGTTTCACTTAGTTTTGCTGAGGCACTGGGAGACTGGGCTGCCATAGAATGTCTAGGCATGAAATGTTTTTTTTGAGCTGGTTTCTACTGGTTCCCCTGCCCTTACTGAGGCACTAGGAGGTACTGGTATTGGTGTTCGCCTGCTCTACCACCTGAGGTTCAGGATCTCTCCCTGGTATGCTGAGGTGCGGTTTTCCTCTAGCTTGCTGGGATGCCTCCCATTTTGTACTGCTTCTCTTCCCCCAGGGCAAGAGGGGCCTTTCCCATTAATCCCTCAAAGTCCCAGGGCTATTGGACTTCTGCACCCCATCTTTCTTCTGGTTCAGCTGTTCCAGGGTTTTTCCTGGGATGATATTTTCTGGGCTTTCAGAGGTTAATAAGGGAGGGTAAGAGCAACTTGCTTCTTACCAAGAACAATTTTCTTCCCAATTCCCTGCTCTGTCTTTTAGAGGAAGCCTTAAATTGGTTTTTGTGTTCTAATTATGAAACTTCTCTTTTCTTTCCCTTTGCCCTGTGTGTATATTCTTCCATTCTCTAAACTTCTGAAGAAGGTTATCTCCTCATCCCCCTCCTTTGCTTTTGATTTACACTTTTCCCTCATGAAAAAAAATCACTTCTTTATGACTTATGGAAATATCATTATCCCTAACAATCTGGGACAGGCAGATACATATCTAATGCTTTCATCATCTCCAGGAGGAAGATTGGCCTTCACATGGGTCATAGTTTATGGAATAAACATAAACATCAAATGTACGATGCAAGTCACTGCACAATTTCTCCTGGCCTCTAAACAGGTTGATATCATTAGCCACATTTATTGAAACTACTCATGGGTGTTCACACTTCAATCTTAGAGCTAATTACCACCTCTTAATAATTTCATAATCCCACTCAACTTCCTCCCCACAGAATCAACAACAAATACACATCTACTTCTCATGCATCGTTTTTCCTTCAACAAACCTTCTGTCTCACAAAATGGGTCTCACCCACCAACTACCTCTATCAATTTACTTGTTTTTCCATTTATATTTTCTTACTTATTATGCCTTGTCTTGTCAACTACTTTTTCCTTTTCCTTCCTGGAACTTCATTATCAGGTTTTTACTATTTTTCATCCTTTATCCTCTTTAATCTTCTTAATCCATTTTTATCTCTAGTCTTCTTCTTTCTCATTTAATCTTATTTCACAAAACCAGAAACAGAATCTGGAACTAGAAATTGTTTTTCTTCAAATTTTCCTAGATGTCTCCAAAATTTTTCTTTCTAAACTTAATCTTTGGGTTTATTCATATGCATAAACTCCTCTTTCATTTCCATTACACAATTCCCTTTCTTTTCTTATTTAACACAAGTACTTCTCCCAAAGTTTAGGAATACAGGATTATAACATTAGAGCTGAAAGGGATTTTAAGATCACTCAGCCCAACTCATTCATTCTATAGATGAGAAAACTGAGGCCCAGAAAGATTAAATTACTTCCCCAGGGTCACAGAGTTTTTAAGTAGGAAGCATTCAAACCCAGGTCTTCCTGATATGAAATTCAGCATATTATCTATCCACTATGCCATCTACCTACAATGGTTTTCTCATGAAAGGCAGATGTAAAATTTCTTGCAATGAGGAACACCATAGGATCATCAAAAATATTGTACAGTTTCCAGGAAATTTTTTTTCTCTTTTTCTACCTATATTTTAAATCCAACTCATCCTTCACGTGCAGTGCTTCTTCCAAGGATATGCATCAATGGCACTCAATGGCCTTGTAATCAACAGAATGTGATAATCTTGAATATAGATATTTTTCAAGCATTTAGTTTTTTTTTCCTTTTGCTGTTTGTCCTTCATTCTTGAAGAGAACCATGACATCAGGAAGGTGATGCCATGGCATGCAAATGAATTGGATTTAAATGAGAGAGGTGCTGTGCCAAGTCATTAGCCTCACTTTCTCCTACAGAGCTATCTGGGTCAAGTGGCCAGATATAAATTAGGACAACTGGAGATGGCCCAGGATGCAGTGGAGAACCTTGGCCTTTATAAGCTATGATCTTTTACAGATCTCAGTCTGACTATTGCAAAGCCTATTCAGTGATTTAGGCTTAATAAGAAATGAAGCAAAGAATGACCTCTTCAAAAAATAGATCTGGGAGGGGAAGACCCTCAGGGTTTCTGGCCAAAATAGAAAAAAATTGCTGTATTTTTATATTATTGCTCAGTTATCTCTATTATTGCTTTTGTTAAGGAATTAATTATGATCTTACCATATGCATGACTACTTGTTAGGGAAGAAACTATAAGAGTCAAATACTTTTTTTTGGCAATAAACAACAACAATAACAATGACAAAAACAGTATTATATTTATTACACCCTCCAGTAAATTATGTGACTATCAAAGTGTGATTTGTCATAGAGAAAAGTTGGAGTAAGCCTGTTCATTCTTCTTTTCACATACTTATCATGGATGGCCTAGACATCATTAATCAATCAAACACCCAATATTTATTAAGCAGTTACAATGTGCTGGGCACTACACTATGTACAGGAGTCATGAATGCAAAATAAAATAGTTCCTTCTCTCATGAAGCTTTCTCACATTCCATTGGCAGAAGCAAAATAGAGATACAAATTATATATGAAGTGAATTTCAGGGGTAAGGAAAGCATTATCAGAAGGGCATCAGGGAAAGCCTTATATGGGAGCTTGAACTAAACCTTGAAGGATATTAGGGATTTTTAGATGTGGGATTAAGGGGCAAGTGCATACCAAGCTAAGATAAAAACTGAGAGTTGAGAGATGAAATGACTGTCATGAAATGTGCTAGGCTGTCATATACAAGGGATAGTAGAATTATTCTGCTGGGTTCCCCAGAAGTAGAACCAGTGGAATTAAAGTTTACAGAGCAACAGATTTGGAGTTTATGTGAGGAAAAAATTTCTTATCAGAGAAATCAAAAGTATAATGATAGCATGAAAAAGGAGACTCAAAAGGATATTCAATGATGCCACTTACATCAACTAAGGTAATTTTACATGGCAAAAAAGATAATGAATAACAGAAACTATGGTCTTGTAGATAATTTTCATTAATATTTTAGTTTCTGGGAAATAGATATATGAGTCAATACTTATTGCTATGTCTTTTAGAGATTTTATATTAGTATGCCATTTTCCCTTGTTTTCAGTGATATATTCCCTTCTGTGAATAACTTCCATAAAGTTATTCCTAAGTACTTTCAAGACAGTATTGCCTCTAACATGGCATGTGTTAGTTTCTACTTCATTCAGTTTTGGTAATTCTTCTTGACTTCATATTTCTAAGTGCTCTTTTTACATCTTTGTATAATATACAGTGGACAGAGACACTAGGTTGTTCCTCTGTCACTGATGACAAAAAAAAGATTGCTGTAGAAACACTGACAAATTTGTTCCATTGTCTAAGTATTTGCTGCCCTTCTGGTCATTTCATCTATGGTTGTCTTCATCATAATATGGCTCCTTTGGTCTGATTTTTTTACATGAATTGTTTTGTCTGTATGTTATTACTAAAGATATTGCATGCAAAGCATTTTGAAAAACTTAAATCCATATGGTAATCTGAACTACCAGTAACAGCAGTAATGATTTTTAAAAGGTTGTAAAGTCTTGCTTTAACCTCAATAGGCACGCTTGACACACCCAGCCCATGCTCTATGCATGCTTATAAGACTTTCCCAGGACTTCAGACATAAAAATCATCTAAGAAAACATTCACTTTCATAGAGTTGTTATTGAAGTTCATATCAACCATGGAGAATAAATTGTTGAAATTTGAGATAAAACATTAGGAAAATTGAGTTTTATTTTGTTTTGCACTTAATTCCTGAAATAGAAAAAAAAAAGATGAATATGACTTAGTCTACCTAACAGATTCAAAATTAGAGATGAAAAAAAATCTTCAAATTATGTCATAGTAAAGTTTTTAACAATCCAATGACATCATTGACAGAAGACAAGTCCTTATATACACTAAAATATTAGTAGCAAGACATTTTATTAGTAGTAAAGGACTAAAATAAAATAGATATCTATAGCTTTGTGAATGGCTAAACAAAGTAAGTGTTATAAATGCAGGTGAATGTTATTTTGTTGTAAGAAATTATAAACACGATTAATATAGAAACTCAAGAAAACAATTTACATGCACATAGACAAAGTAAAATAAGTTGAGCCAGGAAAACAATATACACAATCACTACAAAATGCAAATGGAGAGAACAACAACCACAAAACAATTAAAATTAAATATGAGATTATAAAAATCAAGGTTGGCCCCCCAAAAGGAAATATAAGAAAATACTTCCTCCCAACTTCTTTGCAGATGTTTGGGTCCATGATACAGAATATTATGGATTACACCAGATGTTTTTAATGTGTTGATTAGTTTTATTGATGTTTCCTTCTTCCTTTTTAAAAAAAGAAAACATTCTTTAGTATACGAAATGACCTTATGAGTGGAGATGGGGAAAAGACAATGGGGAAATGTAGATGATACAAAGACAAAAGATTAATAAAAATCTAAAAAATGTTTACATGGAAAATAATACCTGGCTAATATACTATCCTCATCTTATATCCATAGTAGTAACATATTGTAAGAAATTGTAAGTAAGAAAATACTAGTATTATTTAATAAGGAAGGATCATACTATCCCATCATTCAATTTTTTTCTAAGGTCAACATTAACATTTATTGATATGTTGACATATCAAAGTTAACTTTATGTTATGGTACATCACAATCTATTTAGTTTTCATAATCTTAAAGATCTCATATAAAATAATGTTATTACTGAAAATCATCATTTAGTTAAGGTTCATCTTCATTGCTTCTGTCATCCAACAAATGTTCAGTGAGCACAGAACAAGGTACTCATTTTCAAGAATTCCTTTATTGACTTAGTTTTTGGCCTTTATTAGCCTTAATTGGTAATTTTTATTCTCAAGATTGTTATTTTTGGTTTAGCTAAACCAATATCATTATACTTTCTTATATTTATTCCAAATCTGAATATGTTAGAAAAGAAGGAGATTTAAATATGTTCAGGGTTCAATGTTAAATCATAAGTATTTAAATGACCAAGCTCAAAGAAGATTTAAAAAATCACATAAACTTATTTTATGCACTATTTGAGGACAGGGACAGTCAAGTAAAATTTAGACTACTTTTACTTAATATAACTATTAAGTAGTACTCATAAAAAGCCAATCAATTTTTCCCCTGAAAAATCCAGATAACTTTGGTAAATGTGTTATTTTACTTTTTCCTTAAAAAACAAAACAAAACAAAACAATGCCCATTTCATAAGTAGAATCCTAACAGTAGCAACTGATACCAAAAGCTCAATGATTGATTTAGTTTTTGTCACTTCTGCTTACCAATTTTATCTATTCCCGTAGAGTCTAGTGAGGCATAATGGAATCAACCCTGAAGCTGGAGTTAGAAAATTTGTTTTTGTATCTTGGTTCTGCCACTTATTACAAGTAACCTCAGTTTCTTTAGATATAAAATAACAGTGTTGAGTCAGATTATCTCTAAGGTCTTTTCTATCTCTAAATTCTATAGTCTTATTATCTTTGATAATTCAGCAAGCAATTGACCTAATTTTGGGGGTTGTTTCCCACAATTTAATCATTATAGTTTTTATAATATCAAAAACATTTTATATGCATACATGCATTTAATGACAGTTGCTATTACAAAAAGAAGAAATCATTCTTTTCACAGGTCACTCTGCTATAGTGGACATGATTTGATCACCAAAGAAGGAGATGACGTGTGATGCCCAGAACAACGTACAGCATTTTATGAATATATATATATATATATGTATATGTGTGTGTAGTACTCATGCATATGTGTATATATGTATATATGTATGTATGTATATATATATACATATATGCATTTATTTAATTATAATTTCCATTAGTTGAAAAAAAAAGGAAGAAGTATATTTTTCCCCAGAAGGTCATGCTGCTGGAATTGACATTGCTCCAGTCACCAAGGAAGGAGATAGGGCTTTGGTCATGCTGATATGGGGCTATATCAGGAAGGTAGAGATTGACTGTGAAAGGAAGGCATGTCTGATATGGCACAGAAGGGAAAGAATCCATCTTCTAGGATGCATCCCTAGGTCTTAGACCTTAGGCCATATTATTTTTGCCCATCATAAGGAATTTTATGATTATAAAATGTGTGAATTGTAGACAGGAGACTTTCACACTTAAATAAGTGGGATTTTTTGTTTGTTTTAACTCACTCTGTTGAACATTTTATATATTTCAGAGAGACTAAAATGAAAAATTGAAAAAAGATAATAAAATAGCAATATAAATAGTTTATATTTGTATGATGCTTTCAATATTAGGGAGAAAGCATGGTATAGTAGACAGACCACTGACTTTGTAGACACAGGATCTACCTCTAATGCTTACCATCAGTGTGACCTTGGGTAATTTAATTAATCTTCAAAGGTGTCAGTTTCCACAGTTATAAAATAAGGGAGTTGGATAAAATGTCCTCCGAGATATCTTGCAGCTCTATATCCATGACCATCCCAAAGAGATGAGGTAGTCATTATTAAAACTTGGCATTTTGAAAGAAAATGTAATGTTCAGAGAAATTAAGTAACCAAGACCTGTATTGGCTCATTGGATTTTTAAGAAATATAAAATTATTATTATTGTCATCATTCTTCAGTACGTACCAAAAATACTCAATAGTTTGTTGTTGTTTTTGCAGTTTTAGGTGTGATGGTTAAACACTTTTATAATATTCACATCAAGCTTTTCTTTGAGTCATTTATAATAAGACAAAGTTAAACAACAAATCATTGGCTAACTATCTCAATTTTCCATTTTATCTGAGGAGACAAAACTCCTTTCAGTGTCTTATATAACCTCTAGAGACTAGGCTCAATAAAAAAATGAAAAAAAGATCTATGTACATACTTGATATTTAATAAATAATTCTTAACATTGAAAGCTGAGACATTTGCTTGGATAATGCTAATAAACATAATCTACTTCTCACATTTTTCTGATTCTGATTTTTACCTTGTTTGCTATGTAGCTTTAGTTCTAGATATAGGACCTGAAAAAGCAAAAGGAGAAGAAATGGTAGATAAATTCTTCTCAAAGAATGTCTTCTCCAAAAGTTTGAAATATATTTACTGCCATTCAATCAAATACATAATTCTGCCAAATTTTAAAAATTAATTTCTTTTACAATATACTATATAGAGATACAGTCTACTACTATTGTTATCTAGCATGAATCAGCATTATACCACTATACCTCTATAGAGAGGTGGAAGACCATCTCATAGTCACTAAGAGCTGCCCTTTAGGACATATTCTGGCTGTGTGACTTTGGGCAAGTCACTTAACCTCTCAGCACCCCAGACAACTCCCCAAGACTATAGGTTTCAGAGCAGGTACGTACTTAGATTGGCTAAAAAAATGTCCACTGGTCTTCTCCCTGACCTTTCCAGGCTTCTTCTATCTTGTTCTCCAACTCCTACATGTTGTTAAATTCAGTGACACTGAACTTCTTGCCGTTCCTGGAACAAGACACTCCATCTCCCAACTCTGGACATTTTCATTCACTATCCCTGATGTCTGGAATGCTTTCCTTTCTTATCTCTGCCTCCTTACTTCTTAGCTTCCTTCAAGTCTTAGCTAAAATCCCACTTCTAAAGAAAGCCTCTACTAATCTCCCTTAATTTTAATGTCTTCTTTCATAGATCATTTTCATTTTATCCTGCATATAGCTTGTTTGTACATAGTTCTTTGCATGTTGCCTCCCACATTAGACTGTGAGCTCCTTCAGAACTAGCACTGTCTTTTGCCTTTTTTTGTATTCCCAGTACTTAACACAATGGCTGGCACTCAGTAGGCACTTAATAATGTTTATTGACTGACCTACCTAGGAAACCATACATTTGGTTCAAAATAAACAAAGCAATAAAAAAAGCCAAAATATGGTACCTATAAATGTACTATACAATCTCTATTTTTGCATTATTATAATCATTTGAGAGGACAAACTACATATTTGTGATATAATTAAGTTATATAACAAGGCAATATTTGATCAAAAGTCAAATAAACAGTCCAGACAAAAACATGTAGCAATAATCCATACATATGAGCCATAACAGATTTGAGTGTACATGATGACTGGAGCCAGGGAAATTGAACTGTAATTAAGTACAAATGGTTCCAATAAGTGTTTTTCTAACATACAAGTAGTATGTTTATTTGCATAACCATTTATCTTGTTGAGATGAATGCTATGATACTAGAGATCTGTTCATGTGTGAGTAAGTGAGTGTATATATGTTTATGTGTATGTGTTGGAAAGATGCCTGTTATTAATTACACTGTATAAACACATTTTCCCCTTGTAAATCATTCCATACAGAGGAAACATGAACTATGACACCAACTGGAGAGTGCTCAAGGAAGCAGAAGGAATGGGAAGTAGATGGCCAAGAAAAGTTATGAAATTTCTGTAAAATGCTTATTTGTCCAAAAGGGTCAGTTAGTTATCCAATTTTGCTAATGAGCTGGTGGCCAGAAGAAGTGCTCATTTATCTTGGATTTCAATTCCTTCTCAAAAATTTTGGTCTAGCCTTTGGGTCTGGAGATTATTCTCCTTTGGAAGAGGAAACAGAAGCAATATATATGAGTAATTATGTTTTCTCTTTGTCATCCTCAAGTGTTGTTCTATCTGTCCCAAGCAGGATGCTTATTCCTTTTTTGTTCAGCTTGCTCTGAACATCTCTTTAAAAGTCTTTTTTGTTTTCTTAATAATCCACCACCAGTTTTAGCTGATTCTGTGCTTTGGTCTTCCTGATACTATTTCTAGAGAACTGTGCCCTCCTTTTTTATTTATCACTCATTACTTACTCTTTCTCTGATAATATGTATATATTTTAATAATTTAAGTATCCATGATGTCATTGGTTTGACTGTGGGTACCTCCTCTGATGTTCTGTTTTACAACTTGTCTACATGCTAATAAACAATCGTGGAGAGTTATTGTAACTGCAAACTTCAGTTGTCTGTAGCCAAACTATGGGTGAACTTCTTTCCATTTTAACCATGTTGGTCCTTGGATGACAGTTGTATGGTCTGTTGATTCTCAAAGTCTTTTCAAGTACATAAATTATTCTAGATCTTACTTTCTGTTGGTGCAAACTTCAAGAACTTAGGACTACCTCTGAAAACTCAGTGAAGCATTAGAGTAAAACTTCTCTTCTCCAACAGAAAGTAGACTCTTTTAAAACAGGAACTTTTTTTTTTACTTTCACATTTATATTCCCAGAACCTAGTACAATGCTTGTTGATAGACTGACTGACTTTATTTAAGAAAGTGTACCAACCTGTCAGTCTCCTTAGCTGTCTTTTTTCTTAATGATCATTCAATATTTCTTTCCTAGTGTATTTTTCATGAGCACCCCTTCCCACCTTTTGAATTGGCTTCCCTTTTAGATTCTTAGGCCATGGTACCAAAGATGTCTTTGCCTCTGAGTCTTGTATATTCCAGAAGTTCTAATTTTGGAGAAGAATATTTTCCAACTCTGATCCTTTCAGATGGTGGCAAGAAGCAAATGGAACCTAGTTTTTTTGGGAGCTCTCTGTTTGGGGCTTTCCTAGGTGTCACATTTTCCTCAAAATTTCTAATGGACTAATGAGAAAGGAGGGTTTGATGTGGATTGTAGTAATTGGAGAAAGCTTTTTGGAAGAAGAAGGGCTTGAACTGAGCCCTGATGGAATCACAGCATATGGAGAGGCAGATGGGACCAAGGAATGGTATGCAAACGATGATAGCAGTTAGAGCACAGGTCTGGCATCCAAAATGAACTTCAATAACCTTTTCATTACTAAGAAAGAATAGGCTAAGGAGCTTTAAACATAGGTGTATCAGCACTTCTAATATGAATGTTTAGTAATGACATTTTGTCATTTTGCACTTTTATTTTGTTGTGAAATATGAATTTGAATTCAATTTTAATAATTAGCCCAAACTATAGAATATGTTCAGGAAGAATTTCAGAAAGCCTGACATGGGCAGACATGGTACAGATCTAATATTTTCTACAAAGAACTAGTAACTTAAACTGAATGTTGATTTTGAAAGGTCATTTTGGTAATGACAGAAAAGAACAGTTCATTTCCCACAGATTTAAAGAATTAACTTGATCAATTGAATAGAAGGAAGAAGTTTTGTGTCTAGTAGATGTTTAATTTTTTGAAACTCATTTCACCCTTAGCAAACTCCTACGAGATTTATGCATCTTTTTCCCCCTCATTCTCTGAAGTGAATACTCTTCTCTTTTCCACAAATCATGCACCTGCAGAACCTGATTCACTGTCTTGCCAGCAACATAATAAAATCTACCCAGAGAAAAGCAAAAGTTGCTTTTTGCAAAATAGGAATAATGTTTCATATGAGACTGCCATTCATCCTTACTCTCCATTTTACAAATACAGTTAAAAGAATTTATGGCTTGAATGAATGACTGGTCTACTGGGGAGTAGTTTTCTAGGCTAAGATATAAAATATTGGATGAACGTTTATCACTTTGACTGAAGCTGAGCCTTTTTGAAACTATGAAACTGCAAATCAGAAGCATAAAACAGAAAAAAAATGGTGATGATTAAATGAGATGGAAAATATAAAATAAGATTAAACAATTTTGATCACCATTTAGATTTTATCAGAACCTGCTTCATGTCCTCATGGAATTTATGAGCATAACCTGGCTAAACACATACTAACAATGATATTAAAACTTAGAACTATATTCTTTTGGTTATACAGTTTTATTCTTAGAGATACCATAACTGTTATTTCTAGAAACCTTTTTGAAAACACTATACCTCTTGTTAAGTATGATTGATTCCATTTCAAATATGGATCAGCTTTTTGTTTATTCATTGTTATTATTATTCAGTCTTTATAACTCAGGGTTTTATATAACCATATTTCCTAAAAAATGAGGAGGCAGCCTTGGATTCAGGAATACCTGGGCTCTACTCGTTGCTTCTGACATGCTCTATCTCTGTGCTTACTGTAGAGAATCATTTAGCTTCCAATGTCCCAGGGAACTCTCTAAAATTGTAAGTTCAGACAGATTAGTAGAGGGAGTTTCTATCCTAGGAAGTCCCTACATTCATAAAATCATAAATCTGGACTAACCTTAACTCAACTACGAAAAAATCCTCTAAAGAAGGATTTGAGATCTAAATAACTTATCTTTCAACTTCATTTTTCTTTGTTATGTCCACCAATAAGAACTAGTTTACTCCCCTGTGAAGATAATCAAACAAGCCAAAGATGATCATAGGATGTTGATATTATAGACGGAACAATTGTAGCAAACGATAAGATCAGGGGTGTGCCCATCTCTATATGTAGTTGAAGGGAAATAGAATGGGTGGTCATAGAATTTGTGTTGGTGTAAGAAGTAAGAGAAAAGGTGTTAGAGGAAATATTAACATGTATGCTCACCCCTGCCACCCTCCTGTCCTTCCCACCTCTTGGTATAAGGCATGAATTGTGATGGAAAGGAAGACTGCAAACTATTTATTAAGCCTTGAGAAAGGACAGAATATAACTTATGGGCTAGTAGATGCAGTAATAGACACTGGGATTTGAATTGGGTGATGAATTTGAGTAGAGAGAGAAGAGGTTGTTGAGCAGTAATAGCAAAGAGAGAATCTGAAAATGTCAAGGGGGAGAAAGAAGTATTCTAAATCAGCCTTTAGGAGTGATGAGTTAAAGCTTATGGGATAAGGTGTAACCAATATGGGGAAGGATAACCAGAGATGTGGCATCATCTAGGAAAGTCTAGGTCTCTGCGAGTGCCAGAATATGAAAGAGACATGATAGGAAGAGATCTAAAATAAAGGAAGGCTTGATAATTATGGAGCAGGAATCCTAGAAGGCACGTGGAAAGAACGGGACATTGAAGAGGGTAGGATTGAGGTGAATGGGTCTGAGAAAATGGTCAAGGGAAGCTGAAGACAAGAAGGGTTTACTTTTAGACAGACAGGGATTCAGTATCTCTGAGACTCAAAAAATAAGAGTGGAGAAGAGTTTGTAAACCATAGGGGAAGGATTTGGGCTCATGGGAGCAGCTCCACTAAATGGCAGGGGAAGAGAATATTTGCTGTTTCGGTGTCACTGTGGTGTCTCAGAGCCTCTTTGGTGTCTTGGAGTAACCTTTGGGGTCATGTTGATTCTTCCTCAGTGGTCACAAGGGATCCACCTCCTTCCTTCATGATTGTGAGATCCATTCAATTTATTTTACAGTTGAGGAAATTGAGGTTCATAGATATTAAATAGTTCATCCAAAATCACATGATGACTAAGTAGCAGAGCCAGTATTAAAATGTAGCCATTCTGACTCAGAATCACAGAATATTGGAAGCCATCTAGTCCAAACTATTTCCAGGAAGAAGTCACCCTACAAAATACAAGTAGTCATCTATACTTTGTCAAAAGACCAACCATGACGGGGACCCATTATTACAAAAGGGGCTAATGCCCCTTTTGTGCAGATCTGATTGTTAATTTTTTTTTACATCAAACTTAAATTTGCTACTTGATAGCTTTCCAACATTGTTTCTGGGTCTGCTCAGTAAGGCCCTGAAATGTATATTTCCTCTTCCACATGATAACGCTTCAAATATTTTAATGCTTCAGGTTGAATATTTTTTCTACTTTCTTATTTTACCTCAAAATGATTAATTTGAAAAAAAATTTAAAAATGATTAATTTGTACTTTTTTTCAATTAGCTTTTCACTATTTAGTGAGGTTTTTACTATTTTTAGATAGACAGGGTTCAAAAATATTATGGTAGAAGTGTGAAGAATTTCTCTAGCTGTTATTTCTGCCCATCATATATAGTAGGGCTAGTATTATTAGTTGAATTAAGAGAGCAAACTTATTGATATTTCCTCACATTTGTAGAATTAAGAAAGTATCTAATAAATGTATCTTATGGTATGCAAAATAAATATGATGAATATTAGCAGACTGACTTATGAGTAGCCAATTTATAGAATCATAGTAGCTGATAGGTTTTCTAGTACAAGAGAATTTTGATCATCTCTAACAAGTGGTCACCTAGTCTCTAGTCTAGACTCTCATGGCAGGTTATTCCATGTTTAAAGAGCTCTAATTCTTGGGAAAGTTTTCTTCAGGTTTACTAAATCTGCCTCTCTGTACCTTCCCCCTGTTGATTCTAGTTCAGCACCCTGGTCCAATCAGACCAAACAAATTTCATTTCTCTTGACCACAAAAGTCATTCAAATGTTTAAAGACAAAATTTGTGTTGAAGCAGCTAGGTGGTACAGTGAATAGAGTTCTGGACCTGGGGTCAAGAAGACCTGAGTTCACATCTTGCCTTAGGCACTTATTAGCTGTGTGAGTGACCCTGGAGAAGTCACCTTATAATCTCTAACTGCCTTGGTGTCCTCATCTGTAAAATGAGGACCTACCTCCCAAAGTTATTATGAGGATCAAATGGGATGACATGGCATATAGTAGGAACTTAATAAATGCTTATTCTCTTTCCTCTTTCTTCATATATCCTTTAAGTTTAATTTTTTCTAGTTAAAATATGCCCATTTGTTTCAATCAGTCTTTGTTAGGAAGGACCTCTAAGCCAGTCACCATTTTGGTCGTCCTACTTTCTATACTATCCAGCTGATTAATGGCCTTGTCAAATTCTATTGTTTAGAATTGGACAAAATCCTCCAGATGTATGACCAGGTTAGACTATCACTTCCACTTGTCTTGAATGCTTTGACTCTTAATGGACTATAAGCTTAAATTGTCTTTTCTGAAATTCTTTTGCCATATTACACCACATATTCATAATGACTTTGCATTCTACTAAAATCTACAAGTCTTTTTAAGACAAACTTTTTATCCACACCTCCCCCTTTCTATACTTGAGAACTTGATTTTTTGAACCCAAGTATAAGATTTTAAATTAAATTCTCTTCTTATTAGACTCAATTCAACATTTTACTATGCCAAAAAACCCTGCCTTTTTGATTATATAACATTTTAAATTTTCTACTTAGTTTTATGCCATATGTAAATTTGAATAATGTGTTATTTGTGCCTTTGTTCAAATCATTTATAAAAATGTTAAGAGCATAGGGTTAACAGGAATATCTATGAATATTTTCCTTTTGGAAGAGCTAACCCTGGTTCAAATCTCAGCTCTCTCACTCAACTATCTGAATAATTATAGTACTTAATTCCTCTTGACCTAAGTTCTTTCATCTGGAAAATGAAGGGCTGCAATATATGACATTTAATTTCTAAATTTATGGTATAGTCTATAGCTGAAGTCACTGAAGTTCCTCCTCCCACTGATTTTGCCTCTCCTTCATGAAATGGTCAATAATTCATTTTTTCCTGTAATTAATGTTGCTTTCTATTTACAGACCCAGAGGGTGGGGGGGAAGGGGAGGGGAGGGAGGTAGTTGGTGAGTATGAGTTGTTTGGAGTTTATTCCCCATCAAAATAATCCATACCCTACTCCACACACCCCACCCATCCCACTATCTCTTTCTTCATTCCCATCTCCTTTAATCCTCACACTCCAAAGTTTCAACCTAAATCCTAACTAACCTAACTCCTAACAACCCAACTCCTAACCTAACTCCACCCAGTCCTTCCAGTGAGCCTTCTTCAATGCCTGTTTCATTGACAATAAATTTCTGTTCATCTTAAATCTTTTCCTATTCCATTCTTCTCATCCACTAGTTCTTAATGAAGTCTGGTTTCCTTTTGATGCACATTCTCCCTGGACACCCTTTCCAGGACTAGCTGTATCTTCATTCATTCTCTGCTCACTGGTCAGGTGTGAGTAAGACTGTCCCTTGCTCCTCATCACTACTTCCTGGGACATTCCTTATAAAACCATATTCTTTATCCATACCATGACTTCCAATCCCTTGACCCTCTCAATTCTCTCTTTGGTTATCTAACTATTTTCTTCTCTTTTCCCCATCTTGACTTCTTGGTGAACCAACTCAGATTCACATTGTCTTTCTCTCTTGAATCCCTAGCCTTCTTATCATATCACAGATTACATATGCCAAGCATGAACCTTCAATCAGTTCCACCATTTTGTGCCTTTGCATCTATACATGTTCTGCTGAACGAAGGTGGAGAAAACTGAAAATTTTCTGATTCGGTTTGATTAAAATGTATGTTGTGCAATGACAACTCGGCTGTCAATGTTGCCAGGCAATCTTACTATATTTCCCTTATCAACTCACTGTCCCACTCTCAGCAGGGACTCTTCCAAACTTTTTCTTCTCTCTTCAAATTCTTCATGGTTTTCCCTCAACCCCACTCTCTCAGCTCTTTTCAAAGTTACTAAAGATCTCTTAGTTGCCAAATCCAATCTTTTCTTTTCTCTATCCTCATTCTCCTTGATTTCTCTGTAGTTTTTGATGCTATTGATCATGTTCTTCCTCTTTGAAACTCTCTTCTCTCTAGGTTTTCAGGGTACCACTCCTCATTCTCTTACCTGACTTACTTACCTGACCACTTACTTACCTGACCACTCTCCCTCTGTCTCCTTTGCTGAATCCTCTTCCAGGTCATGCCCTCTAACTTTAGTTGTCCCTCACGGCTCTGTCCTGGGCCCTCTTCTTCTTCAATGCCAATTCCCTTGGTGATTGCATCAGCCTCCATGGGTGTAATTACCATCTCTGTGCTGATGATTCTCAAATATACCTTTCTTGCCTCAAACTCTCAGATGAACCCCAATCTTGCATCTCCAACTGACTTTCAGAAATCTGAAACTAGATGTTTATTAGACATCTTAAAATCAATATATCTGAAACTGAACACATTATCTTTCCCTCTAAACTTGACTTCCCTTGTTCCATCCTCCCTCCCTTGTTACTGGACAAGACACCACCATCCTCCCAGTTCTTCACGCCCATAAATTGGAGTCATCCTCAATCCTCATTCTCTCACAACTCACATCCAATCTGTTTCCAAGGCCTATTGATTTTGCCTTTGTAATATCTCTCAAATATGACTCCCTTCACTCCTTTGACACTATCATAATGCTAGTACAGTCCCTCATTACCACACATCTAGATTTGCAATAGCCTGCTGGTGAGTCTGCCTGTCTCAATTCTCTCCTCACTCCAATCCATTCTCCATGCAGCCACTAAAGTGACTTTTCTAAAGTTGGACCATGTCACTTCCCTACTTGATAAACTTCATGGGCTTCCTATTGCCTCTAGGATCAAATACAAAATACTGTTTGTCATTTTGGGCAAAGTACTGTTTAATCTAGCCCCTCCTATCTTTCCAGATTTCTTGCACCATATTGCCTGACATGCACTCCTTGGCATCCTGGCTGTTCCATAAACAAGACACTCCATACCCCATCTGTCATCTCAGACATTTTATCTGGCTGTCCCACCAAGCTTGGAATACTCTTCCTCTTCTATTCCAACTACTGACATTCCTTTAAGTCCCAATTAAAATCCCACCTTCTTCAGGAAATTTTTCCAACCCCATTCTAGTTCCTGTTCCTCCTCCCTGTTAATTATTCTCTATTTATCCTGTATATAATTTGCTTTGTTCATATTTGTTTGCATGTTGTCACCCCCATTAGATTTTAAAGTCTTTGAAGGTAAGGACCACCTTTCTTTTTCTGATTTATATCTCCAATGCCTAGCACAATGCTTGGCACATAGGAGGCACTTAATAAATATTTGTTGAATTGACTTGAATCTTCTATAGATTTCTGGTTTCTGATTGAGTTTGATGGTGTGTTTGAATAAACTTGTGGTGGACATGGACCTGCAACACTATTAGCTACCCGCTATGTAAGGTGCAGGGCCAGGCCAAACCAGCCATTGAGAGGGTAGTTTAGGAAATGTTGCAGACTCCCATCCTTGTAGGCCCTGTCCCCAAAGTGCAGCCTTCTACAATATAAAGGCGTATATAAGCTGGAATACTCTATCGGGTAGATGAAGCATGAATTGTGAGACTAGGCCTGGAGGACCTGGAGGCCTACCAGAGTAACCACTGGTCAAGATAAGGTGAGAATCTCAATACTTGCTCATTTAAAGCCCAGATTCTAATTTGAGTTACATAAACAATATGAAACCAAGAGAAAGTGACACAGAAAAACTCTGAGAGAGAACATTTGAGAGAAAATAGTAAAATATAAAGCATCCAAGACAGAATGAGGAACAAATTGTGTTTTGGGAGATGAGAAAAATTGTCTGGATTTCTGAATGAACACACTGTGCTTTTTATATCTCTGAGTCAAAAGAAAATCCTCATTATTGACTACTTCCATTAGATCCAATTTTATATTCTTAGCTAGGCAACTTAGTGTCACAATGTTAATATACTACTGGAATTGTAGTCAAAAGACTAGTGCAAATCTAGCTTCATACACTTAATAGCTTTGTGACCCTGGGAAAGTCATTTAACCTGTCTACCTCAGTTTCCTCAATTCAGAAAATGTGTATAATACTAGCACTTACCTTTCAACGTTGTTTTAAGGATCAGATTATATCTGTAAAGCACTTAGAATATTGTCTGGCACACAGTAGGAGCTTAATAAATTTATGTTTTCTCCCATCTCATAAGTAATAATTGGGTAAAAGAAGGTTAGATAAGAAGCCTTTAATAATTTTGAACAGGAGTACATAAATACAAGGCCAATAATATTCATTGATGCTGTGTACTAAATAATGGAAAGTAATAAATAGCAAAAGGAAAATGTTTTCCAGGAATTCTTTAATTCTTTTCTTTCTTTTTGGGACTAAAAAAGTCAATGTTTATTAATATGTGAGTGTCTGTGTGTGTATATATATATATATATATATACTAGGAAGATAAATTGGCTAGCCATCTCTCTCTGAGTTAGTTGTATACTCAATATAGTTATCCATTTCTCTTTGGTATTGAAGATTTAGTCAAAAAATTCACACATGCTACTTCGAATAATTTGCTTTGTTGATATGACTACAAGTGGATCTAAATTGTTTTTCTCATTCTTTTCAACCTTCCGTGAGTCTAAGAAGCATTCTTAGTGTCTCCTTTAGGTTTGAACCAGTTAATACTCTTATAATTATTTCTAAAAATCATATTCTCCTTCATTATTTCCAGTTAATATTTTTGGTCTCAAAGAGAGATATTTGTAGTATTGATGTATTGACAAACAAAATGAATGAACTTAGGAGGGGTAAATACTTTTCTAAGGCAGATATATACTGTATTACTTTAAGGGAATAATTCAAATATATGAAACTGATGAGGCTAATTCAAATATGTTAGGCTAATGTTTGACATGAGGTAATAATAATGATGATGAAAATTATAGAAAAAGATTAGATATAAATTATTGATAGTTACATTCAGGGCCTGGCCCAAGAAGAGAATCTATAATTAGTAAAAACTTTTTCAATGTCCTCTCATTTTCACTTTCTGCTCCCTCTACTCTCTTTTTCATTCACTTATTCATATATTTATATACATTTTTGTAAATATATAGAAAGTATACACTATATTTAAGGTTTTTTCCTGGGTATTGTGGGAGATGTAGAAAAGAAAATAGTCTTCATAGATCTTAAAATCTATTAGAAGAATATTTCCTATACACTCTCCAAATTTTCTGTGTTGCCCCCTGACTTTCTTAGGGCCTAATCTACTGTATTACCCCACAAGAATATGTGTTCCATGAAGTTGAGGATTACATTCCTGCCTTAAAAATCCTAGTATGTCCTTAACATATGATTGTTGAGTGACTGAATAAATCTCTCCTTGGGCAGTATCCAGTGTACCGGTCTTATCTACCAATTGTCAACATTTACCTCTCTTGTATCGCAATACCTCACTGCTTGACTTTCATATAGATATAATGTTAATTGTGTCCTGCTAATGATAATGATGACAATAATGACAGCAACAACAAAAACAACAACAATCACTAATTCAAAGCCCAAACCATACTACATGTTGTAAGGTAGAGGTGAGGATGAGAACAGTGGCAATCTTATGTCATTATTTATTTAGTCAATTCCCAATTAATGATCTCTCTCCATTAGTTAACAGTTCTTTCACATCTCAAAAAGAGCTGGTATAAATGTTTTGGTATGTATGAGTCATTTTTCTTCTTCCTGTTATTATTTTGGGTGTATTAACCTGGTAATGTTATTTCTAAGTCATCAGTTATACAAATATCAATATCTTTTGGGGCACAATTGTAAGTTGTTTTACAGAATGTATGAACCAATTCACAAGATTGTCTCAATATGCAATTTGAGACATACATTTTTGGACATGGCCAAAGCAGGGATTTATTTTACTTGACCATGCATATTTGTTACAAGAATTTCCTTTTTCTTTTCCACTGGTTGGGGAGAGATGAAAATAATGTTTATTTAATTGAGGGGAAATTTTTTTAAAAGCCTATATCCTCAAGAAGCTTACATTCTGAAAGGTGATACAATATGTACCAAAAGTATGTACATATACATACAAACAGTCTTTGAGGGGATGGGACAAGGCATTTGGGGTACTTGGTATAGGAGGGGCTGTAAAGGCCTACTGCAAAGATGGTGATTGAAAAGAAAGTCAGGAATTTTCAGAGATGAAGGTGAGAAGAAAGGACATTTCAGGAATGGAAGACAGTCAATGCAAAAGCACAGAGAGTGGTGATACGGTTTCATAGGTGAGGACCAATAAGAAAGCCAATAAATATCAAAGAGAAGAGTTTATATTTGCTCATTGGAGGTAGCCATTATGATTTCTTTTATAGGTGAATAACATGATTGAACCTATGCTTTAGGAAAATCACTTTGTCAACTGTGTGGAGGATGATTCAGAGTCAAAAGAGAGTTAAAATAAGCACTCCAATACTAAAATCACTGCAATAGATCAAGAAAAAGGAAATGAAGGCCTAAAATAAAGTTGTGGCCATATGAGTAGAGAGAAGGAATACCCAGTATATCTGTGGTATAGAAGTATAGAGTAGAAGAGAAATAAAGAGAGAATCTATTCAAGAGATATTGTAGAGAAAGAAATCACAAGATTAGTATTTCAGAACCTACACATAATAATATATGCTGGGGCCATTTTCAAATTAAAGATCACGAGAGGAAGGGTGAAAATTTCTGGGAACTTTCCTAAGTAAATATTAAATCCTATTATAGCAGAAACAATTTAGGAAAACTTTTGAAGACTTGGAGAAAAATATTGGAAGAATATGTTAATATCTGCATAGTATATGCTGCAGAAAATTTGAACAAAATATGACCTGATTAAAAACTTTGAGTTTTAAGGTAGGCAATAATGTTGAATTAATGGATGAAGGAAATATTTTCTTTTTTAAAAAAAATTTATTCATTTGTTTTAAATTTTACTTATTTTATTCCATACTTAAGAAATAAAAAAGCATTTCCATAACATAGTGGAATAGAAAAAATAATGGTTGCAAAAGAAACTGCAACTCTATTATGTACAATTTTCTATTCCTTTCAAATACATAATAAGTCATCGTGTAACTTTCTTCTTTATTTTCCTATTTTTCTTCCCCTATGCCTTAGGGATGGCTACCATTAGACAAAAATATTTTATATCTATCTCTATCTCTATCTATCTATCCATCTATCTATCTATCATCATTCTATACATACTTCTCTTTGTCAGTTCTTTCTCTGGATGCAGATGGCATCTTCTTTCATAGGTCTTTTGTTAATTTAGGCATTTATAATACTCAAAATGACTCAGTTCTTAAAGATATTCTTAAAAAAATATTGCTCCTACTGTGTACAATGTTCTCTTGGTTCTGCTCATTTCACTATTCATTATTTCATGTAAGCCTACTTATGTGTTTTTTAAGATCATTTAGCTCATCATTTCTTATAGCACAGTAGTATTTCATCACAATCATATACCACAAATTATTCAACAATTCCCCGATTGATGGGCATCCCCACAATTTCCAGTTCTTCACCACCACAAAGAGAAATACTATAAACATTTTAGAACATATAGGTTCTTTTCCTCTTTCCCCAATCATCTTTGGAAACAGACCTAGTATTGGGATTATTGGGTCAAAGGGTATAGGAAGTTTAATAACTCTTTTGGCATAATTCCAGATTGCTCCAGAAGATGGTTGGATTGGTTCATAGTTCCACCCACAGTGAATTAGTGTCCTAATTTTTTCCATATCCCCTTCAAGATTTGCTGCTTTCCTCTTCAATCATTTTAGCCAAACTGATAGGTGTAAAGTAATATCTCAAGGTTGTTTTAATTTGTGTTTCTCTAATCAATAATAATTGAACATTTTTAAGACTACACATTGTTTTGATTTCATCATTGGAAAAATGCCTCTTCAGATCCTTTAACCATTTATCAATTGGGAATGACTCATTCTTGTAGATTTGACAACGTTCTTAATATATTTGAGATATGAGACTTTTATCTGAGAAACCATCTATACAATTTCCCCTCCAATTTTCTGCTTTCATTCTGATCTTGGCTATATTTGTTTTATTTGTACAAACCCTTTTAAATTTAATATAATAAAGTTATTCATTTTATATTTCATAATACTTGCTGTCTCTTATTTATTCATATATTCTTCTCCTACCCGTAAGTCTGATAGACAATATGTTCCATGTTCTTCAAATTTTCTTGTAATATCTTTCCATTTCCATTTCCATTATGTATTCATTTTGAACTTTTCTTGGTAAATGGTTTAAGAGATTGGTCTATGCCTAACTTTTAAAAAAATATTTATTTATTTTTTACTTTTCAATATTCACTTCCATAAGAATTTGAGTTCTACATTTTCTCCCCCTCATTCCATTTCCTCCTCCCTAAGACAGTATGCAATCTGATACAGGTTATACATATACATTCATATGAAACATATTTTCACATTAGTCAAGTTGTAAAGAAGAATTAGAACCAATGGGAGAAACCATGAGAAAGAAGAAACAAACAAACAAACAACAACAACAACAACAACAACAAAAAGAGGGCAAATAGTATGCTTCTACCTGCATTCAGACTGCATATTTCTTTTTCTGGATGTGGATAGAATTTTCCATCATGAGTCTTTTGAGGTTGCCTTTGATCTTTATATTGCTAAGAAGAGCTAAGTCTGTCAAACTTGGTCATTGCACAATGTTGCTGTTACCTTGTACAATGTTCTCCTGGTTGTGCTCACTTCACTTAGGTTTTTCTGAAGTCTGCCTGCTCATCATTTCTAATGGAACAATAGTAATTTATTGCATTCATATACCACAACTTATTCAGTCATTCCCCAATTGATGGGCATCCTCTCAATTTCCAGTTTGTACCCACCATAAAAATAGCTGCTATAAATATTTTTGTACATGTGCATCCTTTTCTCATTTTTATGATCTCTTTGGGATACAGAACTAGAAGTGCTATTGCTGGGTCAAAGGGTATATATGCTGTTTTATAGCCCTTTGGGCATAATTACAAATTGCTCTCCAGAATGGTTGGATCAATTTACTATTCCACCAACAAAGCATTAGTGTTCCAATTTTCCCACATCTTCTCCAACATTTATCATTTTCCTGTTATGCCAGATTAGCCAATCTGACAGGTGTGATGTGGTACCAGAGTGTCATTTTGATTTACATATCTCTAATCAATAGTGATTTAGAGCATTTGTTTTCATATGATTAAAACTAGTGTTAATTTCTTCCTCTGAAAACTGCCTGTTCATATCCTTCACCGTTTATCAATTGGGGAATCACTTGTATTCTTATGAATTTGACTCAATTCTCTATATATTTTAGAAATGAGGCCCTTATCAGAGATACTGGTTGTAAAAATTGTTTCCCAACTTTCTGCTTTCCTTCTAATCTTGGCTGTGTTGATTTTGTGCAAAAACTTTTCAATTGATTGTAATCAAAATTATCCATTTTGCATTTCATAATGTTCTCTATCTCCTGTTTGGTCATGAATTCTTCTGTTCTCCATAAATCTAATAGGTGACCTGTTCCTTGCTCTCTCAGTTTGCTTATAGCATCAGCCTTTATATTTAAATCGTGAACCCTTTTTGACTTTATTTTGGTATGGGGTGTAAAATGTTGGTCTGTGCCTACTTTCTGCCATACCAACTTCCAGTTCTACCAGCAGTTTTTGTTAAATAGTGAGTTCATATCCCAGAAGCTGGGGTCTTTGGGTTGATTAAACAGAAGATTACTATAGTCATTGCCTACTATGTCTTATGTAAATAACCTATTCCACTGATCCACCACTCTATTTCTTAGCCACCAAATAGTTTTGAAGATTGCTGCTTTATAATACCATTTAAGATTTGGTATGGCTAACTATGCACAATTTTACCAGACTGTTTTCCAGCTTTTCTTACAATTTTTACCAAACCCCAAAACTTAATTCTTTACAGTTGTCAAACGCAAGGCTACTGTAGTCATTTGCTTCTGTGAGTTGTATGTCTACTCTGTTTCACTGATCTACCTTTGTATTTCTTAGCCAGTACCAGATAGTTTTGATAATTACTATCTTATAATACAGTTTAAGATATGATACTATTAAACCTCCTTTCTTTACATTAAAAAATTCCTTTGAAAATCTTGATCTTTTGTTTTTCCAAATGACTTTTGTTATTATTTTTTCTAACTAAAAAAATTTTTTTGGAATGTATTTGGAATGGCATTGAATGTATAAATTAATTTAAACAAAATTGTCATTTTTATTATGTTGGCCTTGCATACCCATGAACAATGAATACTTCTCCAATTAATCATATCTGAGTTTATTTGTGTATGTGTGCATACATATTTGTTCATATAGTTCTTGGGTTTGTTTTTGGCAGGTTTAGTCTCAGGTAATTTATATTGCCTAGAGTTATTTTAAGTGTAGTATCTATTTCTTCTTGTAGGGCTTTGATTGTAATATATAAGAATGCTGATAATTTATGTGGATTAACTTTATATCTTCATACTTTGCTAAAATTATTGTTTCCACTGACTTTTTAGTTGAATATTTTCCAAGTACATCATCACATCATTTACAAAAGAGGTAATTTTATTACCCCATTTTCTATTCTGATTCCTTCTATTTTTTTTCCTTCTCTTATTGCTATTGCTGGGATTTTTAATGACATATTCAATAGTATTGATGACAGTGAGCATCTTTGCTTAATATCTGATCTTACTGGGAAGGCTTCTAGCTTATATCCATTATTAATAATCCTTGCTCATGGTTTTAGGTAAATGTATTTTTTTTATCAATTTAAGGAAAAATTAATTTATATCTATACTCTTGTGTTTTTTTAATATAAATGAGTTTTGTGATTTATCAAAAACATTTTCTGCATCTATTGACATAATCATAAGATTTTTGTTATTGATATAATCAATTATGTTAATAGTTTTCCTTATGTTAAAGTATTCCTGCATTCCTGGTATAAATACCACATGATCTTAATATAAAATCTTTGCAATATATTGTTGTACTATTTTAGCTGGTATTTTATTTTGGATTTTTCCATCCATATTCATTAATGAAATTGGTCTATAATTTTCTTTGTTTCTACTCTTTCTGGTTTAGGTATCAGTATCATATTTGTTTCACAAAAAGAGTTTGATAGGATCCTTTTTTTTCTTATTATTCAAAACAATTTATTTAATATTGGCATTAGTTGATCTTTAAATGTTAGATAGAATTCACTGGTAAATTCATCTCATCCTTGTGTTTTTTTCTTAGGAAGCTCATTTATAGCCTGTTCAATTTCTTTTTCTAAAGTTGTTATACTTAGGTATTGTATTCCCTCTTCTCCTAATCTAGACAGTTTATATTTTTGTAAATATTCTTCCTTTTCAATTAAATTGTTTAATTTATTTGCTTATAATTGGGCAAAATAACTCCTTATCATTGCATTAATTTTATCTTAATTAGTGGCATATTTACCCTTTTTGTTTTTAATACTAGTGATTTGTTTTTCTTCTCTCTTCCTAAAATCCCATTAAAAATGCTTTATCTATCTTATTGATTTTTTCATAAGACCAATTCTTAGTTTTATTTATTAATTCAATGTTTTTTACCTCAATTTTATTAATCTCATCTTTAATTTTTAAAATTTCCAATTTAATATTTAATTGGGGATTTTTAGTTTGTTCTTTTTCTAGTTTTTTTTTTAAATTGCTTATCCAATTGATTGGTCTGCTCTTTCTCTATTTTATTGATGCAAACATTTAGAAATATAAATTTTCCTCTGTTCACTGCTTTTGCAGTATATGTTTTGTATGTGGTTTTGTTATATGTATAGGTTTTGATATCTCATCTCCTCTTTAATGAAATTATTGATAGTTTCTATGATTTGTTCTTTAACCCACTCATTCTTTAAGGTTAGGCTTTTTAGTCTCCAATTAGTTTTTAATCTATGTTTCTGTGGTCCCTTATGAAATATAATTTTATTGCAAAGTGATCTGAAAAAGATGCATTTAATATTTCTGTTTTTTGGTTTTTAACTGTAAATTTTTTATACTCTAATATATGATCTATCTTCTTTAAAGGTACAATGAACCACTGAGAAAAAGGTGAATTTCTTTCTATTCCCATTCAATTCTCTCCAGACATCAATGATATCAATCTTATCTAAAATTCTATTCAATTCCTTGGCTTCTTTTTTTTACACTTAATAGTATTTTACTTTTTCCAATTATATGTAAAGATACTTTTCAACATTCATTTTTGTAAGATTTTGAGCTCAAAATTTTTTCTCCCTCCCTCTCACCCCTCCACACTCAGCAAAACAGAAAGCAATCTGATATAGGTTATACACACACAGTCATGTTAAACATTTTTTATTAGTTCAATAGTTTTCCTACTTTCAATTTTATTAATCCTTTCATTTTCAGGATTCATAATTTGGTATTTATTTGAAAGGATTTTAATTTTTTTTTAATATTTTTAGTTGCATGCCTTATTCATTTATCTCCTCTTTTTCTATTTTATTCTAAGTATTTAAAGGTATAAAGATTTCCATAAGAACTTCTTTGGTTGCATCCCATACATTTTGGTATGTTGTCTCATCGTTGTCATTCTCTTTGATGAAATTATTGATTGTTTCTATGATTTATTGGTTGACTCACTCATTCCTTAGGATTAGATCATTTAGTTTCCAATTAAGTTTTAGTCTATATTTCCATGGTCCTTTATTAGATGAAATTTTTATTGCATCATGATTTGAAAAGGATGCATTCAATATATCTATCTTTCTGCAGTTGATTATAAGGGTTTTATGTTCCAATACATGGTCAATTTTTGTGTAGGTGCCATGTACCACTGGGGGGAAAAAAGATTTATTCCTTTCTATCCTTATTCACTTTTCTCTAGAGGTCTATCATATCTAACTTTTTCTAAAATTCTATTCAG
Organism: Vombatus ursinus; assembly: GCF_900497805.2. Taxonomy (NCBI): domain Eukaryota; kingdom Metazoa; phylum Chordata; class Mammalia; order Diprotodontia; family Vombatidae; genus Vombatus; species Vombatus ursinus. The sequence continues at coordinate 11,663,365 of NW_020950792.1, forward strand.
CTCCTTATCTTCTTGTTTATTTGGTGATTAGACTCATCTAGTTCTTCAAGGGGTACGTTGAGGTCCCTCACTAGTATAGTTTTTGTCTGTTTCTTCCTGTAACTCACTTAATTTCTCCTCTAAGAATTTGGATGCTATACCACTTGGTGCATATATGTTCAGTATAGATAATACTTCATTGTCTATGGTACCTTCTAGCAAGATGTAAGCAAGAAATTTACTTCCTTATGTCTTTTGATGAAATCTATTTTTGCTTTTGTCTTCTCTGAGATCAGAATTGCTACCTCTGTTTTTTTT
>NW_020950792.1:11663671-11693860 GCF_900497805.2 Vombatus ursinus
AGACACAGAGACAGACAGAGACAGAGAAAGACAGACAGAGAGAGACAGAGACAGAGAGAGACAGAGACAGATAGACAGGCAGACAGACAGAGACAGATAGAGAGAGAAACAGAGACAGAGAGAATGACAGACAGAGGGACAGTGAGACCAGGGGTGGGGAAGGAAGGAGAGCAATTTCTTTGGGTAAAGATTTTTCTGAGATTCAAGTCAGCACAAAAGAACCCCAGAAATATGTAAGCTAACAAACAAATGGGAAGTTTACCCATGGCCCAGAAAACACAGTGGCACTGTCCCGTGTTGATCCTGAAAAGAAAGACATGACTGAGGAAAAGGCTAAGTGAGTTGTTTGGAAGAGTAAAGACATGTCCCTTCTTGGCAGGCTGAGAAAATATACCCAGAAACTAGGGCTGAATGCATATGCCCAGGGAACTCATTCCCCCTTTCCTTTCCAGGATGGAACTTCCTCTATAGCTCACTTTCTTTCAGTGTTATGACTTTTACAGACTTCAATCATTGTCATGGGCCTGTGGCAGAGGCAGTACTAATACATGCTAATGATTTAATGTGTTGCTTCTCCCAGATAGCAAACTGGAATTTGATTTTACGATTTATATTTCTGAAGATGCTGCCTTAACATAAAGCAATTATTTATGTTGGGAATTTCAGGCACTGTTACAGGTCCTTCAGGGAAGTATAGGCAGGACTCACTTCATTATGCTCCCTAAATTACATCTTCCAGGGCACTGCCAACTCCATCTGAAAGCTTGTAGTAAACAAAAATGTGACTGTTTCCTTTCAGGACCAAAATGCTCTTCCCTTGTACAGATTGATCAATTTTGTGAACTCTTTTTTTAAGGCTTGAATTTATATTCAAAATATCATAGACTGAATTCAAATCAGTGATTTTCATTTTAAATCAATCATAACACAGCTTTTCATTGTGCCCTTACCAGTTCTTTAAAAAAAAAGTGTCATAATCAATTTCATCATCTGTAAAATAAATAGGCTCACCTGTAAAGTCCCTTCTAGGTCTAGGTAGGATTGAGCTATTTTAACCCTAAAACAAAGAGGGATAGTTACGTAGATTCTTTTTCATTACAGTATTAAAATAATGGTTTAGAAGCAATTGCTGACTGTGCCTACCCTGCATGCACTTTAGCCCTAAAAGTAGGGAGTAGGTATAGACTGAAGCTGGTGGGGAGTTGATACTCTCCCACAGTGGCTTATGTATTCAATGAAAGCAGCAGTGAAATTGAAGACTCCCAGCCTGGGAGTGATGCTCTTCAGCCTGGTTGCTGAGAAACCAGGAAGTGAGAGAGGCTTTGTCAATTGCAGTACCAGCCACTTGGTCAGGCTGGAGGGTCTTTAGGAATTACAAGGGGTGTATTAGTTTATATGTAAACAGTGGGAAGTGTTTATATAAACGAGAGCATTGTGAGTGTGAAGCAGTAGGGTGCCTTCCTAGGAAGTCTTTGCAAAGCAGAGAAAGCCATAGATATCAAGAACATAGGAAGAGAAAATACAAGAATGACTCCCCTTCCTGTGTCTCTTTATGGCTGCACTTACACCTGGCTACTTACTGCTCCTTTTACCTCTTCTTGTTAGTACTAAGAGGAAAAGCAAACATTTATTCACTCCTTCAATTTGAGAGAAGGGAAAATCTACTGAGAAGAAATCATGCAAGTAAATATTGTAATCAGAAAAATTTTAAAGTTCTTTTTCTTTCAATTTTTTGGAGGGGGTACAATAAAATAGGAGAGTGACAGAAATAGAGACAGAGAGAGAGACAAGCAGAGACCCAGAGACAGAGCCATAGAGATTACTGTTGCCATCCATATAAAACTTCACTGGGCCACAAAATATGTCAATAACATCCTAGATCACACATTTAAATGAAAACTGGGTAGGTGATAGCTAATGTTAATCATATTTACTGGGGGAAAGCCTGAATCAGGTTTGTAGATTAAGTTTGTCAACTTTTTAACCATCAGAGTTTCTAACTTTCAGGTTCCTCATTTGTCCCTACTCTCCACCTCACACTTCCCTGCAATACAACCTTTGTTGTCCAAGTATCTTTTATTGTAACAACTATATAAAAAAGATACACACACACACACACATGTTAGAAAGCTGTAGTTTGAAGTCATAAAAATTTTAGTATATGCTAAATTGTTCTTGGACTGGTGGAGTTAGAATATTCAAGATAAAACAGGAGTCCATGAGTAATATTAACCTATACATTTACTCTTTGCAATGCATACTGACAATTGTACTTATGCCAGTGTCTTTTCTGTGGATGATAAGAATATGGAAGTGAATTTAAATTTGCATGTAAAATCTGTAATATCAAATAAAAATCAGTGTATAATTAAAGGTTTTTATGCTCTATGGGATGTTAATAGTTTGTAATGCTTAAATTCAAAATAGTAAGGAATGCATGGGTAACAGAAAACAAATTATGAAAAAAAGTTCAATAAATATTTTAATTGAGATATTGAGTATTTTTGACCAACGGGGTAACAAAAGGATTTTGAAAGGATATGGTAGCTAGAAACTACAGAAGATGTTCTCTCATAGAAAATAGCTGAATGAATTGTGCAAAAGCCCAAAGGAATAGAGATTGTTGATCTCTCACTTTATTTCAGAAAGATGAACACTTTAAACTGATCTTGAAATGAATTGCTAGCTAAAAGGGCATCTGAGATAAATAGACAGACTTAAGACGACTTTCTACAAAAGTTTTCTGAGCAATTTAGGAAATTTGAGATCTGGATTTGTAAGTATAAAGAAAGTACAATAAATGAATGAGAACTAAAAAAGGAGTTAAATTACTTATGTGGAAATGGTGTTTGAGTATGTTTTTATCAATAGTATAAGATGGTGTGGGTTTATTTTTAAGATTAAATAAGATGATAAGATCAAAGAACCTCTAGGGTTATTCAGTCCAATGTCCTCATTTTTTCTTTGAGGAAAATAGCATTCCTTTTGTGTCTCAATTACATATGTTCTGGGCCAAGGTTGACTTAGATCTGTTTGGTGGTTCATGATCAGAATTGGAACAAGATAGGATACACTTGTATACTATTTATAACACACTTGAAAAAATAGTATTTACTTAATAAGATTAAGGAAAAGATACTCAACAAGGACAAAGCACTGGTTCATATGATTGAACTCAACACCTCATTCATCCTTAAAGTGATGGTCCTGGTCAGAAAAATATGTTGATTAGCATGACAATGGTACAATGCATAATTCTTCAAGGCTGAAGTGTTCTGACTCCTTTAGGCTTGTCTAGTGACCTAGGTGACCAGGAAGCCTCATAAATACATCAAAATTTAGCCCCCTGAATCAATCAAGTCTTAGTGATTGCTTCTCTTTCTTTTAGGGGGAAAAATTAGCTTAGGCTAAATGGTAATGACACTAATAGATTTTGCTTCACAATATATATTTTATGGTATAGTGGATAGAGTGCTGGACCTAAAGTCAGAAAGATTCATTTTTCTGCATTCAAATCTGGCCTTAGACTTTTGTTAGCTATGTGATCCTGGGCAAGTTATTTAACCCTGTTTGCCTAAATTCCTAATCTATAAAATGAGCCAGAGAAGGAAATGGCAAACCATTCTGTATCTTTGTCAAGAAAACCCCAAAATGGGGCAACAAAGAATCAGAGACAACCGAAAGGTCTGAAAAACAACGACAGCAGTAACAACAAATATATTTTGTATATACTGATATATGTCCATGTTATCTACCCTGTCTAGACTGTAAATTTCTCAAGGGCAGAAATTGTTTAATTTTTATTTTTATATTCTTCTTTTTTTTTTTAAGTTTTTCTTTTCTGTGAGGCAATTGGGGTTAAGTGACTTGCCCAGGGTCACACAGTGAATAAGTGTCAAGTGTCTGAGGCCAGATTTGAATTCAGGTCCTCCTGACTCCAAGGCTGGAGCTCTATCCACTGAACCACCTAGCTGCTCCTATTTTTATATTCTTAGTATTGAGCACAGGGCCTGGCATATAGAAGACATTTATTCATGCTAATTCATTGATTGAAATATTTGTTTTTTTTTTCTTTTACATGCTATTTAATAACATAACAACCAATGGAAGAAATAAATACCTGGTTTCTCAATCCTCTGAGGTGTATGCATTGACTCTTCCTCAATTTTCTATATTCCAGTCTCTTATATGTAGCAAGATGCCCTGTGGGTAATTAGTATCTGTGTTCTATTCTTTCTTTTTATATGTAAATATCTTGTTATTCAGTACTTGTATGATCTATTGGTTTCTGTATATCTCTCTACATACATACATATACATACACATATACATGTAAATTTACATATACATATACACATACATATACACATGCATATACACAATATATGTACACACACATACACATACACATACACATACACATACACATACACATACACATACATATACATATACATATATATGAATAGGAATCAGAATCATTCGTGAAGATTGACCAGTCATCATTATGACATCATGGTCAGCTGTGTAAGTTGGTGCTGACCATGTGAATTCTTTTTTCTATGATTAGACTTCAGAAATAGGTAACAAAGTTTGGAGTGGGATACTATATCCTAACAGTTGATTCATTCACCCTAAACAGACAAGCTTGCTGTGTACCATGGAGTTAGGTTCCAGAAGTGGCTCATTGACTGATGTGTCTTGAGTCCTTGTGGATTCTTTCTCTATTACTTCTATTAAATGATTCAACTGTTTAAGAATGTGCTTGGTAGTAGTAGTTGCTTTTCCCTGAGCCTTGAAAAAAAATGTTTTTCTTAGTTGATACAAAGGGTTAAGTTTGAATTGATAAGCGAAGTCACCCATGCATCAGAGGGCAGGGTAATATTTACTCTACTCTTTCATAATTCCCTACTTCTTCCATCAATTCCCCCGACTCTCCCATGATGTTTACTCACTGTTGTCTCTCAACTCTCTCTAGAGAGAATTAACTCACATTTTACTTAGGCTGACTTAATGGAAAGAGCAATACAGTGAACTGTGAAATCCTGGACTATTATGACACTTCATTAATAAAATGGATTGCTAAGGATTTCTCCAAGGTTAGGTGCCATCAAGTCCCTTAAGTTGAAGCAAAAACTAAATTATGAAACTTAATTGTTGCTTAGTCCAAAAAACGCCAGAAACGTCATTTTTTTTAAAGAAGGTAATAACTGACATTCATACCCCTTCTGTTCAAAGTAAAGAAGATTATATTTTGGTGTTGGCAGAAACAACTAATTCCACTTAACCAACAATCAACATTTTTTTAAGGCTCATTTGTTCTGCTAGTCACTGGATATACAAAGACAAGTTTGAAATAGCTCCTGTTTTCAAGAAACTTATGTTCTTTACAAACACCAACTATAAAGATCACATTAACTCACATTTTTACAGCATTTTTGTATTTTAATATTGATTTCTTATATACTACTTTATTTCCTAAGGCCTTCAAATATGAAAAACATCTCTCTATTCTGAAAAAAAAAAGATCTGTTTGACTTTATTGTTTTTCTGCTTCTTATGATTGCGAGACTTCTTGAATAAAGGATCTATGTTAGCTGGTCCCATTTCTTCTCGATTTACTCCTTTCTAAACACAGGTTAATCTTGCTTCCATCCCTACCATTCCACTGAAATGGGTGTCTTAAATACTACTAATAACTTTCTGGTTTTTTTTTTTTTTGCCTAATTAAAGTATTATTGTCCCCTTTATTCTCCTTTGTTCTGTTTCCCTCACCTACCTTCTCCTTCCCTTCCTTCTCAGCTCCTTTTCTCTCTGAGAGCTTTTTTCTCTCTCCTACAATTCTCTATGAGCACGCTTTAGAGTTTACATCTTAATTATTTATTGTTTTTATACTATTACCATCTGGGAATCCGAAATCACCATATACAGATAACTTCCAAATTTAAATTTCCAGTATGCTTTAGTCACTCAGGCTCCAGCCTGCATCTGATCAAACATTTCTTATGATAAGAAATTCACAATTCAGTCCATTCCATATTTTGAACAACTCCAATTGTTAAAAATGTTTTTCATTATGCTAATTCAAAATATATTTCTTTATAACTTCCAGTGGAGTAGCTCAGGGCAAATCTAAAATCCTTTAACCTTTATAAAGAAAGAAAATAAGTAAAATACAAATAAGGTCTATAACATATTGGATAATTACTATACTATGAAGGACAATGAACTTAAAAAAATACTGTAGGAAAGGAGAATTTTGTGGACACCTTAGAGACCTTGGAAAAAACAACAAAAAATCAGGAATGATTTAAAAGAGAAATAAAACTTTTTAAAAAAGAAAATAGGACAAAGACTAGTTCGGAAATCAGAAATAACAAAGACAACAAAGGAAAATTTTATTAACATAATAGGAAAAAAACATAAAGACTATTTAAATAAGTAGGGGCAGTATATCAACATCAGTTCAGTGAGGTTTTCTTTTCCATATTTTCCCCTGGCTTTCGCACCACATTTCCCTAACCAGTATCATATGTCTCTGCAGATTTTTGCAACCTTTTCAATTGGTTAGCTACATTCATGCTGAATGTAGCTAACCTTTACACAGGCTTCTGGTAGTGGTAGCTCCAGATACACCACGCTTACATTATTGTAAGGGAATGGAATAAAGAAGAGAAGATGTTGCCTGCAAATACAACAGTTCCCACTTGACTTACTTAAACTAGCTGTTTATGACAAAAAAAAGGAAATGAATAAAGGTACAGGGAGAGGAATGTGGTTATATGTATAGAAATGTAGGACAAAGATTTCCAGTGTCAGTTTGCCCCCTCCAATTTTGCTAAGCATAGCTTTGGAGTTCAGGCAGTTAGGTGGTACGAAAGATGAAGTGCTAAGCCTAGAGTCAGGAAGACTTGAGTTCAAATCCAACATCACATACTTGCTAGCTGTGGAACCCTGGTCAAGTTACTTAGTCTATTTGCCTTAGTTTCCTCATTTGTAAAGTGGTGGTAATAATAGCACCTACCTCACAGGGTTGTTGTGAAGATCAATTGAGATATTTCTAAAGTACTTAGTACTGTGCCCAGTACATATTAGTTACTATATAAATACTTATTCTCTTCCTACCTTCCCATTTCCAAGGACTTCAACTAGCCACTGAAGCAACCATGGGAGTTCAAATGTATTTATTTATTCATCCCAATCCAACTAAATATCAGGATAGCCTGGGAAAATTGATGCTGGGGCTGAAGCAAAAATAGTTCAAAAGATAGATTTAACTTGAAGGCAAACCTCATCCCAACCTGTTTTTTCAGTCCAAAAATTGGTTTATAACCCTTCATCTTGTAATCATCATATGGAATAATTCTGTTTGTCATGCCCCTTAAAAGGTAAACAGTGGCAATGTATTCACCAGTGACATATGGATAGGCATCTATCTCTCGTGCATTTCAAGCCTCCACCCTAGAATTCTAGTACACAGGTATTGTCAGTATAGTTCCAAAAGCCTACTTGCCAGGTGTGTTTACAGAGCTGCAGTACTAAAGGTATTGTCACTCGACCTAATGAAGAGCTGTAGGCACAAGGGAAGTGACTAGACAGGTGAAGCTGCCGTAAGTAAGTGACATGATATGATAAGACTTGCATCTCCCAGAGCTAGTTAAACTGTACAGTTTGTCTGCATTTCTTTCTGTTTAGGAGTAAATATAAAAACTATTCTGTGAGTGAAAAGTTGGTGCAAAACTGGCAGAAACTGAAAGACAAGAAATACTGGCACAATTTAAAAAAAGAAAAACTTCACTAATGGTTGTACTCCACTTTTTTGCAAAAAAAATTGACATAAAATCTGTGACAATCAGGCAGTGAAATACAACATCTCACTCACAAAGAATGGAAATAACTCTGAGGCTATGAGCTAACTTTTAAAAGAGGTAGGTCATAATTAGTGTGAATAATGGATATCTTAGAGCAGATTTTTTAAAAATTCATACTAGCAATGACCATATTTTGCATGATTATAACTTCAAATAGTATAAATGGAAATCCATGTGGCCATGACTGGGGATTCATTTAGACTAATATGAACCAAGCTACAATTTTTCCTCTGCAGAGAAAGGGGTACATAGGAGCTGGAATTCAGGAGGCAACAAAACTTCCTGTTATAAAAATTTTAATGATGATAATAACGATGATGATCATGAAGACAATGATGATGTCAATGATGATGATATTAGTAATATCCCAGATTTATGTCTGTGAATTGTGGATCAGAATCTTCTCAAAAGAATTAGAATCTGTAGGTACTTCTCAAGTTCTTTAAGTATTATTGAAAAATGCTTTTTGGGGTCTGTAGGCAGCAGCATTTTGGCAATGATGTTTTGTGCAGAAGGGTCATAAAGTACAACATCAAGCACATTCAGTTCCAGAAAATCAGGTGGCTTTGTCATGAAGGTGACCCTCATGATAGATCCATTGACAGTTGCTCTGGCGTTCTAGAAACAAAAACCTAGAAAAAGAATGCTAGTCTTTAAGACATGGACAATACTCTCATAGAAAAGCATTCAAATCCATCAGATCCTAAATCTCAAGACATCAAAGGTATCGTGTTTATGGGTACTCAAAGACTTTGAGTTGAGTGTCTCCTTCACAGGAAAGGGACCTTCAAGTTATCTCGTGTCCTCCAGCATCTTAGGATGAGGCTATGACATAGCCTCTGCAAGTTGTGGGGTAGATATCTAGACAATTAACCAGTCACCATATTAGTCATTTACTTCAGACTTCCAGAACTCTAGACTTCCAGAAGGCTCACAGCTATTAAATACCTCAGCTCAGATGTACCAGATTTATCAGAGAAATAGAATGGAAGGAGATTGACAGCCATTACAGATCCTGAATTTCAGGGTAATATCAAGTGCAGTAGAGAGCCTTACTGGACAGTACTCAAAGATCTCAACCTCAAGGCACCAAAGTTTCCTATAATTCTAGGGACTCAGATTGGGAATTGGGTGTTAAATAACCATTTGGAGTATCTTCTGGGTGTGCCTCATTCCCTGTTATCCATAGATAAAGCTACAAATGTAGCAGCAAAATGTAATTCAGCTTCACTGGTAAACTGTGTTACTAGTCATTTTCCAGCCCAGATGTACAGACAAAACTCCTTGCTGACTACACTTTAAGCCCTTCTGTGTTTGGGGAGACCAGAAAGGAAATTGACAACACTGTCTTAAATTGACACCATCTTTAATGACTCTGGAAGGTAGGGGCTCCAATTAAATATTTCTTTTTCAATGCAATGGTGGGAAGGCTCCTGGGTCCTGTTTTCCTTTATTCTTCTTATTCAAAGTAAATTTTTTCAGAGGTTAAGCAAACAAAATCATTTTCTGTCCTATCTCTCCCCACATTCTCATTCCTATCCACCTCAGGTTGAACCTATAGCAGGTTTAATTTTCCTTTGCTTTCTTATTCCACCTTGCCTCCTGGGTTGTCTGCTTTATGAATTTGCTTATTTTATTTTTAAAAAATATTTTATTTTTCCTTTTATGTATAAGTAATTTTAAACATTCATTTAAAAAAATTAAGTTCCAAATTATCTCTGTCCCTCTCTTTCCTCCCTTATTGAGAATACAAGCAATTGAAATATTTTATGCATGTGGAGTCATGCAAAACATCTTTTCACATTGGTCATGTTGTAAAAACAAAACAAAACAAAATATAAACCAAAAAGAAAAAAAAAGGCAAGAAAAGTAAAGAAAGTTAAAAAAAGTTTGCTTCTACCTGCATTTAGACTCCATCAGTTCTTTCTCTGGGGGTGAATGGCATTTTTCATCATAAGCCCTTTGGAATTGTCTTAGGTTATTATATTTCTGAGAATTGCTAAGTCATTCACAACTGATCAGAATACAAAATTACTGTTACTATGCACAGTGTTCTCTTGGTTCTGCTAATTTCACTTTGCATCAGTTCATGTATATCATTCCAGGTTTTCCTGAAAGCATTCTGCTTGTCATTCCTTATAGCACAACAGTATTCTGTCACAATAATACACCAGAAGCTGTTCAGCCATGCCCCAATTGATAAGCATCTCTCAATGTCCAATTCTTTGCTACCACAAAAAATTCTGCTTTAATATTTGTGTACATATAGATAATTTTCCTCTTTATTTTTAATCTTGTTGGGATATAGATCTAGTAGTGGTATTACTGGATCAAAAGTTTGAGAGCCCTTTGGGTGTAGTTCCAAATTGTTCTCCAGAATGGTTGAATATAACTCCATCAACAGTTCTTTAGTGCCCCAATTTTCCAAACATCCCCTCTAACATTTGTTATTTTTCCTTTCTGTCATATTAGCCTAGCTGGTAGGTGTGAGGTGGAACCTCAGAGGTGTTTTAATTTGTATTTCTCCAATCAATAGTGATTTAAAGCATTTTTTTATGTGAGTATAGATAGCTTTGATTTCTTTGTCTGAAAACTGTTCATACCCTTTGACACTTTATCAATTGGGGAATGACTTATATTCTTATAAATTACTCAATTCTCTATATATTTGAAAAATGAGGCCTTTATCAAAGAAACTTGCTATAAAAATTTCTTTCCAAAACAGTTAGAACAACATTGTATTAGATTCCTTGCCTTTACCTCATCACTATAATAAACAGTTTAACCTTACTGAGTCTCTTATGACTTCTCTTTCCTATTAACCTTTTTATGCTTCTCTTAAAGTCTTGTATTTGAAAGTCAAATTTCTATTCAGCTCTGATCTTTTCATCAAGAATACTTGAATGGGGCAGCTAGGTGGCACAGTGAATAGAGCACAGGCCCTGGATTCAGGAGGACCTGAGTTCAAATCTGGGTTCAGACCAGACACTTGACACTTACTAGCTCAATATTGTCTGCAGTATGGTCACTTAGACATCAAATTGTTCTTAAAAAAAACATCTGGGACAGCTAGGTGGCATAGTGGATAGAGCACTGGCCCTGAAGTCAGGAGGCCCTGGGTTCAAATCTGGGTTCAGACCGAACACTTGATACTTACTAGCTCTGTGACTCTAGGCAAGTCATTTATCCCCATTGCCCCCCCCCAAAAGAATACTTGAATCTCCTCTATTCATTAATTGCCCCTCACTTTTTTTTTTTATTCAGAAGGATTATACTCAGTTTTGCTGGATAGGTGATTCTTGGTTGTGATCCTAGTTTTTGTCTTCCAGAATGTCACATTTCAAGCTTTCTTATCCTTTAAGAAGAAGCTGCTAAATCTCATTGCTGAATGTGTCTCTATGATATTTAATTTTTTTTTCTTTCTTTCTGGCTGCTAGCAATATTTCTCCTTGACCTGAGAGCTTTGTAATTTGGCTATAATATTCCTGAGAGTTTTCATTTTCAGATCCCGTTCAGGAGGTGATTGGTGGGTTCTTGTATTTCTATTTTACCTTCTAGTCATAGGATATCAGGGCAGTTTCCTTGATAATTTCTTGAAATATGTTGTCTAGGCTCTTTCTTTGATCATGTCTTTCAAGGGGCCCAATAATTCTTTAGTTATCTTTCCTTGATTTATTTTCCAAGTCATTTGTTTTTCTGATGAGATATGTTATATTTTCTTCTTTTTTTTTCATTCTGTCATCATTCCTGATACTGTTGATTTACAAGCTTTTCTAAGCAAAAAGCTCTCAAAATATATAGTCCAAACAGAGGAGAGAAAACTCTTATGGAAAAGACTAAGTGCATATCATTCCTGTTGCCCCCTATATGCTATTGTATTGTAATAAAGGTATTTTCAGTGAGTCTACAGAGTATGGATTTACATCCTAATACTTTTATTCAGCTCCAAATAATCATATATTTTTATTTACCTATGCAATAGTATGTAGAATATTAAATTAAAAAATAATGTTAGCAGGATAGTGACTTTTGCCAAGACTATCTGAATGATGACATGATGATAGTGATGATGTTGAGCAATGAAAAGAGGAAGACAAGGAAGAAAATACTCTCAAAGCCCAATACATCATCCACATTGGATGAAGAGCAATGGCAGAGCACAGGAATGCCAGGAAAAGTGACGTACAATATGGAAGCTGAGTACTCTGAGACAACAATGGGCTCTAAGACAGTGATGGTAACTGTGAAAGCTTGGTAGTGACCCTGAAATTCTAGTCAGTTGGATTCTAGTAATATGAGTAATTAGGTTAGCACACTGGTCAGTGTGATAAAACTGCTACATGAATATAAAAAATCAATGATTGCAGCATGGAGGTACAGGCTGGCCCTTAAGAATCATCATACTGATCTAATTTACATGGAGCTCAGTGAAGAAAGTGGTACTCTTTTCTGTTCTGATATCAGAAGAAGACAAACAAATCAGAAATACTAATACCCCACCTACTGTAGTATTACTATCACCTCCTATGACACTAAGAATGTCATACATAGAACACTACAATGGGCAAATGAAAAGTGTTGACGAAATGGATTAAAGATATGAATGAATGCTTTTTACCAAGAACCAGTATTATATCATAAAAAAAAATTGGAAATAGATCTTATAATGTATAGGCAAGGACTTCATAATATTTTTCTGTGAATGCTATCCTCTGGCCTAAGTTATATAATGATAGATTGCAAATAAATGCAGGCAATTGCGAGAAATAATGACATTTCTAGATGAAATAAAAGTGTAAGTTGAGGTTAGTTACTTTTATCTATACAGAGAAAAACTGAAGAAACTGAAAGACCTGAAAACTGTATTTAACACAAACTCCAGAAGTGCTACCAAGACATGAAACAGATGGCAAAATAATGACAATACCATATGATTGAAAAGAGAAGATGGAGCAGAATGTAATTTCAAAAGGCTCTTTTGAGTCTAATGTCATTATTGATCTAATAGATCAATAATATCAAAATAGAGTGATTTTTAAAAGTTTTATCTGTTATAGCAATCATGGAGGAATGCATTTCCCCCAAATATTTGACACAGATTGTAAGACATTTCATAACCTGAACAAATAACACATACTATGGCTGTTTGCCATGAGAAATATCACAGGGGGAAAGGTGGAAGTATCTAGGAATACTTCTAAGAACAGATACTACAATAGCAGAAGGAGCTTGAAAAAAATTAGTAAAGACCTTACATTAAATAACATCAATATTTAGCTGTTATGCACAATAGACTATATCACCTGATTAAAGGAAACTTGGAATCAAAGCCAGAAAACAGAAATATATTAGAGGGAGGAGGCAGTGCTAAGATGGGAGATGATCATGAAACATTACAGAGAACTCCCTACTAGAAATTAAAAACAAAAATAACCAAAGCAAGGAAACAAACACACTCTTCCTTCAAACAGAGTCAGAAAATGCACCAAATCTTGATGGGGAAATCCAAGAAAAAGTAACAGTGAATAATTTTTTCAACCCAGGTCAGTATAGGGAAGGAGACAGAGAGATCTGCAACATTGGGGATGGGGTCTAGCCAAGAGTTGTCACAAAGCGCTACAGTACCCAGGCAGAGGGTTTGCACTAGGACAAGAGAAAGTTCCAGAATCATAAAAGGATATTTAGAAGGAAATCAGTGCTATATAACAACTTTGTCACCTACTACCCATTTATTGGTAATAGATCCAGGGACCTGTTCTCAAGTTTGACACTGATCCTAGGGCCTAGGTGTAGAGAGAGAAGCAAGTTCAGAAACAAGCAGCAGAGGTATGGCTGAGGACCCTGGAGCAGAACAAGTCCTCAGTTCATTTTTGCCTAGTCTGAAGCCTTTAGTAGATTAACAAGGAGTTGCAGACTAAAGAGTAATCTTCAGTTCCTATCACTCAGAACCAACAGACGTTTTCAACTAGTTGATAGTGACTGAGTCAAGCAAGTATTCTATTGCTCAGAGCAAAATTCAGGTCAAGAACTGGCAGAACTCACAACAGGGGGCAGTAATAAAACTTTGCCATGGACCAAACATTTGGAGAGCATTGAAAGTTTGCAGATTCCAAGCAAGAGCTTTCCCTGGCATCCTAGAAAAACACAACGCTCAATACTCCAAGAAATCAGCCCAAACTTTCCCTCCAGAAATACACAGAGCAAGTTCTAACATCAAGTCTAAGGTCAAGAGATAGGCGACCACAAAAAAAAAAAAAGAAAGAAAAGAAAAAGAACCTCACCAAGTTATTACGGTGATAGGAATGCTCAAGACACAAACCCAGAAGAAGAGGACTCTAAAATATCTACAAGCACAGCCTCAAATATTCAAAGAGAAGCAGAGTTTGGACACAAGTTCAATGAGAATACCTGGAATACTCAAAGAGAGTTTAAAAAAATAAAATGAGAGTGCTAGCAGAATAAAAACTGTAAAACCAATGACAACTCTGGAAGAAAAGATTGGAAATGGAATTAATAATTTGGCCAAAGTGGAGAAGAACCTTGCTCAGTTAGAAAACTCCCTGAAAATTAGAATGGATCAAGTAGAAGCCTATGACTATATGAAACAATAAGAACTATGAAGACGAAGTCAAAAGAGTAACATGGCAAAATGAATAATGTGGAAAACTGAAGAGAAACAAAATAGTTTAAGAATTAATGGACTAGCTGAATGGTGTGGCCAGAAAAAGAGCTTATAATGGATCAAGTAGAAGCCAATGACTCCATGAGACAATAAGGAAGACAAAAAGAAAAAAAATAAAGGAAAATGTCAAGCATCTCATTGCAAACATAATTGACTTTTGATCTTGAAAACTGATTAAAAAAAAACATGGGGCAGCTAGGTGGTGCAGTAGATAGAGCACTGGCTATGGAGTCCTGAGGACCTGAGTTCAAATCCAGCCTCAGACACATAACACTTCCTAGCTGTGTGACCCTGGGCAAGTCCCTTAACCCCGTTGCCTAGCCAAAAAAAGCAAGAAAACAAAAAAAACCCCAAAAACAAACAACAGACCAACAACAAAAACTAAGAATCACTGGATTACTACAATGCATGACCAAAAAAAGCCTGGACTTCATATTTAAAAAAAATCTTAAAGAAAGTTGTTCAGATCCCGCCCCCCCCCCGACCGAGGCAATTGGGGTTAAATGACTTGCCTAGGGTCACACAGCTAGTAAGTGTTTGAAGCCAGATCTGAAATCAGGTGCTCCTGACTCCAGGGCCAGTGCTCTATCCACTGTGCCACCTGACTGCCCCAAAATTGCTCACATTTTTTTAGAACCAGAAGGCAAAGTTGAAATAGAAAGGGTTTACCTGTCACCTCTTAAAGGAAGTCCCTAATTGAAAAATCTCAGGAATATTATAGTCACAATATAGAGTTTCCAGGTTAAGGAAGAAAAAAACAGCACAAAACTGTAAAGAAAGAATTCAAGTATCAAAAAACTCCATGATTTAGCAGTCAAAAATACAAAGGAATGAAGAGCTTAGAATACAGTATTCTAAAAGGCAAAGAATATACACTTATAACAACCTGCCCACAAGTGACTATAACCTTACTGGGGGAAATAGACCTTTAATGAAATAGAGGACTTCCAAACATTTGAATGAAAAGGCCAGAGTTTCGGAGAAATTTTGAAGTTCAAATGTCTCCTGAAATTATGAAGAATATAAAAACAGTAAACAGGATAAGGTCTTACATTTAAATATGGGGTGATGATACATATGTGTTTCTGAACCTTTTCATCAAGGGTCATAGAAGGAGTCTAATTAGACAGATTGTGGGAGTGGTTTTACAACATCTTAATCTTAGGAAAAGATCAGACAGTAGTGGAAGAGAAATGCTGTGGGGGTGAGGGCAGAGAGGAAGGGAAAGAAATTATCTCACATTATTATCAGGGTATGCAAGCTGATATTCCTATAAACAAGGAGGACAGGTTGTGTAGAGTTAGAGAGGGTGCTGATACTTGAAACTCACTCTCATCTGAACTGATCAGAAAAGGGAAGAAACACACGCGCACACACACACACACACATCCTTAATTTGGTACATAAATACATTTCACTTGACAGGGAAATTGGAGGGAAAGGGAAGAAAAGAGAAGGGGGATTTGACAGAAGGTAGCTCAGGGAGGGCTTTAGTCCTAAGCAAAAGGAACTTTAAGGCTATACAAATACATACATACACACATATATGTATATATTTGAGGTAACAAAGAGTATCTGAGAGGGTGGGTAACCATCAATTAGCTGAACAAATTATTGTATTTACATGTGATGAAATACTATTATACTGAAATCAAGAAAAGAATGGTTTCAGAGAAACCTTGAAAGACTTATAAAAAAGTGATATGGAGAGAAATGGACAGAAAAATTAAAACAATTTATACAATGACAACAATATGGTAAAGTCAATCATTGAAGGAATTAAGGATTTTGATGAGTGTAATGACCAAACACAATTCCAAAGAACTAATGATGAAATATACTACCCATATCTTGCTAGAAAAGTGAAAGACTCAGAGAGAGTCTATGTTTTTAAACCCAAATCACTTTGGATCTCACTGACTGTCAAATAATAAGTCCCATCCCAAGCCTCACTTTCTCATTTGCTTGGGTTTTGATGGCTCAGAGTGAATGTAAATAGCAATTGTTTCTGTTCTTGTCAGAAACTAAGGGTCTTCCCCTCCCAGAAGAAAATTAGGCCAGCTTTTGCCTCTATTCTTAACTAGCTTTTAATTACTGAGTGGGTGTTGCCTCAGACAAACTAAGACCTGGGAAAGGCCATAAAAAGGTCCCAGTCTCCATCTGCATCCAGGGCCATTACCTGTCATCCTAACCTATGTCTTCCACTAGACTGATGACTCTGGAGGAGAGAGTGAGGCTGATGACTTTGCACAGCTCTGCCTCACTTAAATCCAGTTCACTTGTAAATCAAGATATCACCCTCCTGATGTCATTGATTCTTTTCCAGGATGAAGGATGAACAACAACAGCAACAAGCGTTCCTCAGCACCTGCTTCAGTTGTCTTCATGTCTGTTGGAAAAACTTGTTCTCATCCATCCATTCCACTGGGGGAAATCTTCACGTGCTTGGGGTAGACACCTCCTTAACTCAACAATGGGTTTGAGGCCCTTAAGTTACCTTCTACTTGATTTAACCAGACTGCCTAAACAGTTTACTGGCGTGTCACCACTGTCAATGTTATAGCTTCTTGGGGCCATAGATGAGAGCTGGGTGAATCAGGTGGACACCAAAAGTGGAAATCAGCTCTTAAAAGGGCTCAGCAGCCCTCATACAAGAGGTACTAATCTTCCCTGAACACACTCTATACCTCCATCGTCTAGTACAGTATCTAACATATAGTAGGCCCTTAATGTATGTTAATTGAATGATTGATAAGAATTAACTGATTAATGATGAGATTATAATGATGTTAATGATAATGAAAATATAAAATAACACTGACAAAATGATTAGAATAAATACCATTATAAAGAATAATAAAGTTTTGTTTATAGGAACAAAAGAATAGTGCAAGATTCAGGGTTCACCTGACTCTTATTCCCAATCATTATTTTTCAATGTTACCAATAAAGCATTGGACACTGATATATGAACACTGTTTTATTTATTGCCCTAAATAGTGGAGATATTGTGAGCCTATCTATACTTATAATTCTATCATCTCTCTCTGACTATATATGCGTAGATGTGCACATGCACATATGTATGTGCATACATACATGCATACACATTTACATCTATACATACACATATGCACACGATTCTGTTAATCTGCATAACATTTCATCTTTTGTAAAGCAGATTATTGACACTTTTTTATCTGACTTTCATAATAAGCTTCAAATGTAGATGAGTCTTTTTTTTTAATTTTTGGTCTGTCATTAACATCATTAATAACATCTGTGTGAGGAACTCCATATTGCAGAAAATCATACTATTGCTTGGGGAACGGAGGTTAAGTGATATACTTTGGTCATAGAACTAATATATCAGAGGCATGACTTTTACAAAGTATTACTGCCTCCAAGGTCAGTTCTCTATATATTTGAGGCAGAATGACATGATGGAGAGAAATATAGATATTATATGATTTTTAAAAAAATCACAATTCTCTCCCTGCCCATTCTTCAGCCTAGAAGCATCTGCAAAAGTGCATGTAGCAAATAATAAACTTCTTATATGTACGATTAAAATGTACACTAGACTAGAAAGCTATATTAACAGACAGATGCATGAAAAAGCTAAATTTAAGATAATTAAATACAATAAAGATAGTAAGTGCCAAGATTACCTTGCTTTGAAAAAATTAGGAGGAGCTAAGTTTACTCTTTATGTTTACTCTAAAGGAATTGACTAAGATTAATAAGGAATTTTTTTTCTAACTAATACAGACTAAAAAGTCTGTGATAAATGGCTAGACAGCAGCCATTTTAAATACAGGCTGTGATAAAATTAAATGTTGACTTTGAGGGAAATTAGAACACACTATATGAGTTGTATAGGTAGCAATTTGTAAGGCAAAAATAGGGATTTTTTTTTTGCCTGCACTGGGACTCAACACAGTTCAGAAAATATTCAAGAACATCTTTATTAAAACAACAGAGATAAGCAGCACATAAAATCTGTGATGCTTCCAAAGCTGGAAAAAATCACAAATACCAGGAAAGGCAAATAATTTATAATTGAAAATTAAAAAGTATAGATTATTTTGAGCACTTGTACAAAAAAGAATGTACATATGCATTATACATACATATATATGTACATATGGTAATATAAAACCAACACATCTTTAACTTAGAGTTACATTTTCAAACAAATCAAATACAGAAAAATAAAGCTCATAGATAAAGAATTTTAAATTCATTTAATTAAAAAGCATTTATTAAATGTCTATTATGTCCTATATGCAGAGGATATGAAGAAAAAAAAAAAATGAAACAATCCCTGACCTTAAAGAACTCATTGTACTTGGGAGAGACAATGAATAGAAAAATAACTAAATACAAGACAATGTAAGTTGACCACTAATATTAAATTACAAGTGCTAGGATTTAAAAAAAATCATAGACAAATTAAACAGCCAGTCTATTTTGAAATCAATAGTACCTTTTATTTGGTAGGTTTTGTTATCTACCTTCCAGCTTAGTTGAAAGGATCACAGAGAGGTCAAAGGAGCACAAAGATCAAGCAGAGGCAATAAGACACAGTTATAGTCTCCAGAATTGGGGCAGAAGCTGATGCCTCCAAATTTTGGACCATCAATAAGCTAGGAAACTTAAAGTATCTTACTTATAAGCTTTAATGTATAGAAGATTCCAGATTGTGTGTGTGCGTGTGCGTATGCGTGTGTGTGTGTGTGTGTGTGTGTGTGTGTAAGTTGGGGAGGTATTAATAGAGAAAAAGAATGTGCAAAACTTTGTGTGAATTTTGGATACTTTCAATTTAGGAGATATAAATATACATTTCTACATTTAGCTTAAAAAATTAACTTGAAAAGTACAAGATGGGGGAAATGCCAAAATAATAGCTTGTGTGCGAAGAGATTTGGTGATTCTGACAGAATGTAAGGTCAATATTATTCAGCTACATGGCTTAGTAGCCAAAAAAAAAAAAGCTAATAAAATCCTAAACTGCATACTGGAGGAACAGTGTCAAAAATATGGGAGATGATAGTCTCTTTGTGACATTCATTCTGGCCAGACCATATATGAGTTACTGTGTTCAGTTTGGGGTGCCACATTTCAGAGATTTTCATAAGCTGGATAACATCCATAGGAGAGCAATTGGGAAGGTGAAGGGATTAGAAACCATTCATGTGAGGATGAATTAATTGAGGTGAAGAGGTTTACCCTAGTTAAAGGTATATATGAGAAAAAGGATGGCATGACACCTGTCTTCAAGGTACTGCTATGCAGAAGGATTAGATTTTTTCTCCTTATTAAATTTATTCTCCTTGCCTACAGAAAGTAGAACTAAGGAAATTAGTAGAAATGTCAGAGAACCAAATCAATTATCAATGTGCCTAATACTGTGCTTTTAAATTTAATTGAAGTGTCTGCTGCATGAAGAACTAGAAATAGAGGAAAAATGAAGTTTAGATTATATATGGTCCTTGTTTTCATGGACCCTATATTTTAGTAGGGAGATATGAGTAAGATTTATCATTTAGAAATTAGCATAAAGGAATATACATATACCACAATACAATTCTGAGATGAATTTTCAGTTATTTGATTTTCTCAATCTATATAAATCCACTAATAAACTTTTTTTTTCCTTTTTTTTTTCCTATTCTGTTCTGGCATACTGGTGTAAGATGATGCACTTACTGTCCAAAACTTACAGCTCATAGAAATGTTGATAATGCCCACAAAAGGAAGAGGTGAACGGAGATAAATATAAGAAAGCAAAGTTTGTTTACAAACCTCTAAGAGGTTTGTAAGAAAACAAACTCTGTTGTGATAAATTAAGTGGAATAATCAGTCTGGGAGAGGGGACATCAGAAAACCCCATATTATTTAAACATCATGATGTAGCCACAGATATTATAATATGTATCCTAGGCAACTAGAAGGTTATACACACATAGGCTGGTTAGTTATACAAATGTCATTTACATGATTTCCTAAGAAAGCTTTTTTAAATTTAGTTCACAAGTCAGTCAAGTTCACGCACAAAAATCTATCTGAAGCTAGGTTTGTTAGTTTCTGGGCTTAATCTACAAAAAAAGAAAAAAAAAGATGTTTACAAAAGAGGATTAAAGCAAAGCTCATTTGCATAAACACAGGTCTTTTATACTAAGTAGCAGATTGGACCTTAAGCATGTATGTTAAGACAGAAAGTTAAGGCTTTGGAGAATTAAAGTCAAAGTATGGTACTATAGCCCTTTGAGATACCCTTTTCTGTGAAAAGCCATTAAAGGAAGTTGATAGAATTCATCTCTGTACAAGTACACAAAGCAGGTGTTCTTGAGTAAGCCACAAAACCCAGTTGTTCATCTTAGGCTACCCCTGGACCTGAGTTTCAAGCATAGTCTTCAGAGCCTCCTCCATCTAAAAATGGGCTAAGGCTTTTTATGTTACCAGCCCTTGACACACTGGTGTATAACTTTTTTGTTTATTTCTTCTTGTTGTTCAGTCATATCTAACTCTTTATTATCCTTTTGAGATTTTCTTGGCAAAGATACTGGAGTGGTTTGCCATTTCCTTTTCCAGGTCATTTTACAGATGAGGAATTGAGTTAAACAGGGTTAAGCAACTTGGTCAGGGTCACACAGCTAGTAAGTGTCTGAGGCCATATTTCTACTCAGGTCCTCCTGATGTCAGGGCCAGCATTCTATCCACTGCATCACCAAACTGCCCACAGTTCTTTCTACTGATTATATTTTCAACAGTCATTTAAATGTGTTCTAATTAAGGCACACTGTACTTGGATATTAAATCATATTCCCTAATTATTGATATAATACCAATAGTTGGCAGGAAACTAGTGCCTTACCCATTATAAACTCAATTTCAGGATCTAGTGACTTCTTGGAACATTGAGAAATATCCAGGAAGTTTTACATGTAAAGGAAATAATTTTTCCTAACAATTCCCATATAAAGACCACATACATATGCCCCAAACATTTATATTTTCTTAAAGTATGGTTTATTGATGCTAGTTATAATAATTTTTGTTCAAAACAAATTTTATATGTATTGATTGCCCCCTGACTACTAATAACAATTTTACCAAACACTGGACTTTTGTTCAACTATATCCTGAGAAGATTTTGGATGATATCCTCTAATGATTCAAACAGGAAACTATATAGAGCAAATGGAATGATGATGATGATAATGATGTTATTTTCTTAATCCACAAAGATTCCTGCAAGGGATCTTGGCTATTAGTTCAGGTCATTAAAAAGACTAGTAGCTGCCATCTTTACCTGGACATACTGCTGTCTTTTTCAGTCATTTCATTCTGCTGAGCACTGTTGCAACTAATTCTGTTACAACCTTCCTGCTTCAGAACTCGTTTAATAAAATAAAATATTTTAGTAGCAGAGATTTTTTTCTCCCCTCACTATATCCCTTAGTTCATAGTTACATCAGAGTACCATGGTGAAAATTTTCCACAATACCATTTAGCTACATTCAAAATGGCCATTACTTCCTTTTTTCTTATTGTTGAGTTGTCTCAGTCATGTCTGACTCTTTGTGACCCTCTCTGGGGTTTTCTTGGCAAGGATACTAGAGTAGTTTGCCATTTCCTTCTCTAGGTCGTTTTACAGATAAGCAACTGAGGCAAACAGGGTTAAATGACTTGCCCAGAGTCATATGGCTAATAAGTGTTTGAGACCAGATTTGAACTTAGGTCTTCTTGACTCCAGCTCTAGCACTCTATGCACTGCACCACTTAGCTGCACTCTCTTCTCTTTAGTTAGTTCAGATGTGAGTTCCTGTGAGTCTAATACATCTATCTTTAACTTCCGAAAGTTGACCCAGAACTTTGAATAGATCTGGTTATCCTCTATTATGAGTCATAAGAACAGGGGACAAACTGAAGAAATCAGCTGGCAGGTAGTAGGCATATTGTTGCAAACATATGTATCGTAATAAATCTCAGCATACTGCATTGACTTCTTGGTTTAAACCATCTCAAAATTAGCATCATTACCATAGGCCTCCACAGGAAATGAGATTCCTCTACTTTTTACTGCCTGATAGCTGCCTCAAATGCTAACGCTGGTCAGGGCTCAGAAATAGAAAATGTCAGTTTCATTGTATTATCACTTTTACTGAGCAGAAAGCAAGTCCTTACTGAAAATTTGAAACAGGGTAGAAGAGTTTTCATGGAGAACAAACAAACTGAGAGAAAGGCCCACAGTAAGGTTTGGGCAAGGCTCCTGCGGAACAAAAATCCTGTTATTGTTTTGATTCACTGAGCCCATGGAAGAACCAAAATGAGAAAGAGCAACACTGAAAGTTGAAGGTAGAGAGACATTAATGACCACCTTTGCCTTTTTTTTACAATTTTGTTTTAAGGATGTCTTTAATAGTACAACTTACTTTTGTTTTTGTTTTTTTTTTATTTACTCTCAGATCTGTTATATACCTTAAACTTCAAGCATAAAAAATGAAATATTCATTGCAAAATGTATCTTATTGTATATGAAGAAGAACCTTATTATTGATATAATCTCTTTAAAATTATCTCCATTGTTTTCTCCTTAAAAACACCCACTTAGATACCTTTGCAGTATGTGTTCCAGAGGATCATATCCTTTTCTGGTTAATCAGCAAAATTGAATATCTGAATTCTTACAACTGCAAAATGTATTTAAATATATTTAGATGATTATTAAAACCAGCAACATCATCATGTCTGATTCAGGCATGCATTTACTCATTCAACATTCATTATTATTTTAATAATGGCTACTTGGGGTCATGTGAGCCTCAAGATGAAAGACGATGCTTTCTTTGATCCCAATGATCTCTCAGACCTTTCCAAAACAGATATTATGCCCCAAAGATAAAGCAACTTCAGTTATCTCCATGTTCTAGGACACCCAGAATCCAAAAGAAGATTTAAAAAAGGCAAAAACGGAAATTTAAGATTTAGAAGTAATGATGGCTGTAGGGATTATCTAGTCTAGTTATTCTTAACCTCTGGTCAATGAAATTGTTTAACAAAAATTCAAAACTATAATTTCACTATAACTGGTTTTCTTTTTAATTGTGTGCATATTATTCTATACATGTTAAAGTGCCATTCTGAAAAGACATCCATAGTCATCACCAGACTGCAAAAAAAATCTAGTGATACAAAAAGATTAAGAACCTCTGACCTAGTCCAACTCATTGATTTTGTGAGTGAAAAATTGGTCTGAAGGTATTGTCACTTACCTAAATCATTCAGGTAGCAAAGAGTAGGGCAAATATCCAAACACTCCATCTAGACCAGGCCTGCACAACATATGGCCTATAGGCCACTTGCAGCTTGCCAAAGGATTTCAAGCAGCCCGCAAAAAGTGTAGAAGATATAAAAGAAAGTAAAGATGTAATAAGTGCTTTGTCCGTGCCCTACTAAAACCCCCTTCCACCAGTCACTCCTGTGTCTGTCATATAAGTTGGCAGGTAGGGTGCCACTGCGTACTCTCTTCTGTTTGTCCCATGACCTGCAGCAACCAACCATTGTCAGTCTGTCTCTAGTCTGAAAGGAGTGAGAGTTATATCTTTTCTGTGTGTTTTTTGGTTGTTACTAAATGTAGATAGTAAGAAAACATGAAAAGTATATTAAAACATACCACTTAGCAAAGTAATTTTTAACATTAATGTGATTTCATGATAAATAAAATTTTAAGTAATAAGTGTAATTAATTGATATTAATTGAAATTTCCCTTTTAAAAAATATGGTTTATTTGTAAAATAATTTAATCATTCATTCTATCTTTACTTGGAAAATGAGCCACTAAAAACATATCTGCAGCCTAAAGAAGTTTAGCCTATTTTAATGTTGGCCCCTACCTACTGCTAAAATGTACAGGTCTGCTCTAGACTTAATAAGTCAGGCCTGAGACAGGTTCAAGACAGGGATGAAATAGTACACTTGTGGAACATTTAGTAGTAACAAAAAAGAGATTTACTTATATTTGGAATGCAAAGGATGTTCAGTAAGAATATAGTGCTTGGCTAGGGTATACATAGTAGCTATCTCTCCATACAGAGACTCAACTGGTAAGGAAGATATGATGTGGGAATCCAGGGGCTGTAGGTTGTGGCTTTTGGGAAAGCCCAAATATGAAGGACAAAGACTCCATGTTTATTTGCTGCTTTTAAGACCTTAGGTGACGAGGGAGTGGAGTCAACAGGGATATGGTTTTACCCTTAGTCCACTGAATTGATCAAATCTTAGTGACAGTTTCCTTACCTTTCAGAGAAAAAATTAACCTAGCCTATATAGTAGATGATGGAGCTGGAATGTGAGGAGGAGGATGGCAGATATTTTTCCTGTCACTTTAAATTCAGCATTTCTTCCATGACAATCTCTTTTTTAAAAAAAAATTATTTATTTCTTAGTTTTCAACATTCACTTCCACACTATTTTGAGTTCCAAATTTTCTCCCCATATCATCCCTCCCCCCACCCCAAGATGGCATGCGTTCTGAATACCCTTTCCCCTAATCTGCCTTCCCTTCTGTCTCTCCCTCCCTTCTCTTATCCCCTTCCTTTTCTATTTTCCTGTAGGGCAGGATAGATTTCTATACCCATTTCCTGTATTTCTTATGTAAATATTCCTTAACATGTGAAAACAATTTTTTTAACATGTGTTTTTAAAACTTTAAGTTCCAAATTTCTCTTTCCTCCCTCCTCTCCACCCACCCTCATTGAAAAGGCAAGGAACTTGATACAGGTTATACATGGGTAGTTATGCAAAACACTTCCATAGCAGTCATGTTGTAGAAAACTAATGATATTTGCCTTCATCCTATCCCATTCCCCATTTATTCTAGTCTCTCTTGTGACCTTGTTCCTCCTCAGAAGTGTTCGCTTCTGATTACCCCATCCTCTAAATGCCCTGCCCTCTATCATCCTCCTGCTCTCTTGTCCCTTTCCCCCCACTATTTTCCTGTAGGGTAAGATATATTTCCATACGCAACTGAGTGTATATGTTATTCCCTCCTTAAGCCAAATGCTATGAGAATAAGATTCACTCATTCCCTCTCACTTTCCCCCATTTCCCCTCCACCGAAAAAGCCTTTTCTTGTCTGTTTTATGTGAGATAATTTACCCCATTCTACCTCTCCCTTTCTTCTTCTCCCAGTATAATCCTCTCTCACACCTTAATTTTATTCTCCAGATATCACCCCTTCATCTTCAACTCACCCTGTGCCCTCTATCTATCTATCTATCTATCTGTATACATACATGTAATTTTTCCCCTCCAACTACCCTAATATTGACAAAAGTCTCATGAGTTACAAATATCATCTTTCCATACAGGAATGTAAACAGTTCAATCTTAATAAGTCTCTTATGATTTCTCGTTCCTGTTTATCTCTTCATGTTTCACTTGAGTCTTGTATTTGAAAGTGAAATTTTCTCTTCAGCTCTAGTCTTTTCATCAAGAATTCTTGAAAGTCCTCTATTTCACCGAGTGACCATTTTTCCCCTAAAGGATTATGCTCAGTTTTGCTGGGTAGGTGATTCTTGGTTGTAATCCTGTCTCCTTTGCCCTCTGGAATATTATATTCCATGCCCTGTGGTCTCTTCATGTAGACGTTGTTAAATCTTGTGCTATCCTGATTGTGTTTACACAATACTTGAATTGTTTCTTTCTGCCTGCTTGCAATATTTTCCTCCTCAACCTGGGAACTCTGGAATTTGGCTACAATATTCCTAGGAGTTTTCCTTTGGGGATCTATTTCAGCAGATGTTAGGTGGATTCTTTCAATTTCCATTTTGCCCATGCGTTCTAAAATATCAAGGCAGTTTTCCTTGATAATTTCTTGAAAGATGATGTCTAGGTTCTTTTTTTTTTGATTAGGGCTTTCAGATAGTCCAATAATTTTTAAATTCTCTCTCTTGGATCTATTTTCCAGGTTAGTTGTTTTTGCAGTGAGATATTTCACATTGTCTTCTACTTTTTCATTCTTTTGATTTTGTTTTACAGTGTCTTGATTTCTGATAAAGTCACTAGCTTCCAATTCCTCTATTCTAATTTTTAAGGAAGTATTTTCTTCAGTAAGTTTTTGGACTTCCTTTTCCATTAGGTCAATTTTGTTTTTTAAGGCATTCTTCTCCTCATTGACTTTTTGGACCTCTTTTGCCATTTGGGTTAGGCTATTTTTTAAGGTGTTATTTTTGTCAGTATTTTTGGGGTCTCATTTAGCAAGCTGTTGGCTTGTTTTTCATGATTTTCTTGAATTACTCTCATTTCTCTTCCCAGTTTTTCCTGTACTTCTCTTACTTGTTTTGCAAAATCCATTTTGAGCTCTTCCATGGCCTGGGACTGATTCATATTTTTCTTGGAGGCTTGGATGTAGGAGCTTTGACTTTGTTGTCTTCTTCTGGTTGTATGTTTTGATCTTCTTTGTTACCAAAGAATGATTCTATGGTCTGACTGTTTTTGCACCTTTGTGTGTTCATGATACCAGCCAATTACTTGAGTTTTAAACTCTGTTAAGGGAGGGGTCTGCTTCCAGTGTGGAGAATGTACTGTCCCAAGCTTGGGGGTTTTGTGCAACTGTTTTCACAGATACCTCGAGGGGCTTGTAAATTTTCAGTTCTTCCAAGGTGGCATGATAAGGAGTGAGGTGTTTACTCCTTTCATGTCCTGTGCTCTATTCTATGAGTGACCACAAGTACTCTCTTCTGCCTTGGAACTGTGAGGAGGATTCCTACTCCACTGCCACTACAAGCTCCACTATGCCAGCACTCCTCCTTGCCCCAACACCGCCACTGGGAGCTGTGACCCAGATCCAAGCACAGGCAAAGCAAGAGATTCCTGCCCCAGCACTGGCAAAGAGATCACTGCAATCCCCTTCTGATCAGCTACTGGATTCCCTCTCAGTCTGTGGGCCAGAAGCTCCAGAGGCAGCTGCTGCCCCAGGGCTATGCTTGGGGATTGGGGTTAGGAATGAGCTTCTCTCTCGCACCATAGTCACAGACTTTTTCCCACTGACCTTCTAAGATGTCTTTGGCATTCGTGGGTGGAGAAGTCTGGAAACTGCCACAGCTGCCCGTGATTCAGTCCTCTGAGGCCTGCTCTAAGTTCATTGAGGCCTGTTTTGCCAGGTGCGCCCATGCCAAACCACTCTCCCAGCCAGGCACGATATACTTTTCTGATCAACCATCCAGGCTGTCTTGGGCTGGAAATTTGCTTCACTCTGCCTTTTTGTGGGTTCTGCTGCTTTAGAATTTGTTTAGAGCCATTTTTTTACAGGTATTTGGAGGGGTGTGGGGGAGAGCTCAAGGAAGTCACTCCTTTAACTCTGCCATCTTGCCTCTCCCATGACAATCTCTTGAGCCAATATTTGAATATATAATATTACATAGGATAGATGCAATACATGTAATTATATGTTGGATGTTTTCTAGTGACTACTAGGTTTCAAAAGTGTCACAAAGTACTGGAGCTGAAGTCAGGAAGACCTGAGTTCAAATCCTACCTCAGATACTTCTTATGGGAATCTGGGCAAATTCCTTGACTTCTATCAGCCTCAATTTCCTTATTGGTAAAATCAGGCCAGTAATAGCATCTATGCCATAGAATTACTTTGAGGATCAAATGAGATGATACATGTAAAGTGCCATGAAAATTTTAAAAGGTTATATAGATAACAGCTATCATGTCATCACGACTATTTTGTAATATATGTATATGCTATAAATAAAATGTTTCATTATATATTCAAATGCTGGCTCAAGACAGGCATATGTGTTTCTAAGTCAGTGAGAGAGAGAGAGAGAGAGAGAGAGAGAGAGAGAGAGAGAGAGAGACTATAGAATCTTAGATTAGAAATGGAATGGAACTTAGAAGTCATCAAGTTACAGGTCAGGAAACTGAGGCCCAGGCAGTTTAAGTTACTTGTTCAGGGTTACACAGCTATAGATATCTTATGGTTTGAATCTAAGTCTAAGGACTTGGAACATTGTAGGTGCTTAATAAATGTTTATTGATTGATCTATGATCTATCTGTTATACAACTCTGCCTCTATAGATACAGATGTAGATAGAGATGTAGGTACAGATATAAAAATGACCCATTATTTTATTCCTGTCTTTTGGCCTCTTCCCTCTTGTCTCTATCCATACAGGAAACCTTTCATATTCATAGGTTACTGACAGAAGTTTTGAATATGTTTGAATATATAACTTATGTTGAATCTACCTATGTCGTCATCATTGAGTAATGAGTTGTTGTTGTTTTTACTGATGATGAGCATCTGCAGAGCCATTTAGAAAGGTGAAAAAAGGAGGGGTTTGCACCAGATGATTTTTCCTTTCAGTTACATTTCTAATTCTTATGATCCTTTTATTAAGCAGAAGAAGAGAAAAATGAAAGGAAAGAAAGAAGGAAGGAAGGAAAAAAGATCAAGGATCAAGCTTAGGCATTATAATGACATTATTCAAAGATTTTCCTGTTTCTTAGGACCTAGAGAGTATCCCCTCAAATTCTGAGGTAACACTGTGCTGGTATAGCTCTGATGGTACTTGGGAAATGAATTATTATTCACAAAATGTTTGCCCTATTGCTACTAATCTAAACAATTTTAGAAAACTGAATTATTCATTCAATGCAAATACTAAGGCAAGAGCGAGCAACATCTTCATGTTGAGATTTATAAAATAATGCAACTCTGATTCCTTAACACTAAGGAGTTTTATTTACAGATTTTCATAAATAAATAAAACCCACTTTCCAACTTTGAAAAACAGAGGTAGGGGTGCATTACATAAGAAAAATTCATATCTAGGTAATCAACATGACAATTTGAAAAATAAATGAAAATCAATAATCAAGGTCATAGTCATACTTCTGAGATTACTTTTGTATTATCTGCCCACCTTTCTCTCTTTACTCAACAAGGATATAAAGAAGATCAAATTTCTGAAGAAGAAAGATAAATTAGTAAATACTTTTCTGTTTCCCAATATATATTGGAAGCTTTTTTATTGTATCTTGTGGAAGTATTATAAATATATTCTGTTTGTCATGTTTATTTCTTTCCCATACATTCATTTATGAAGATTTTACCATCTATATTGCCAACTTGAGAGCTAGACACAGTAAATTTATTCAGTTAATTTGCTTTTTTTCATTCAATATATCTGAATTATATTTTACCTTTCTCGTTAATATTTATCAAGCAATATATTATTTTATTATTAATCAAGCAATTGTCTTTTAAAACACTATCAACCTCAAATTCATTGTATGGCAGATTGATTCTCTAAGTGTTTTAATGCAACTTTTAATAGTGCTTCATATCATTAGAATATCTTTTCACCTTTTTTATTTCACTAGTTGCTAAGGCACATATCACTTTAGGCTTATAGTTCACATTAATGAATGTTCTATATTTTCTCTTTTGCTTCCCAACAATAACAATTGACATTTTCAGGGGCTGAATAAAACAGCTGCATTTTATGGGCAACTGTTTTGGAGAAAAAGAGAAAATAGAAATAGATATTTATATTATGAATTGATTAATCTATTGAATGTTGTTTCTTATAATAGTACTTTGGTATTGAAA
>NW_020950792.1:11698860-11723813 GCF_900497805.2 Vombatus ursinus
CCTTCCCTTCCCTTCCCTTCCCTTCCCTTCCCTTCCCTTCCCTTCCTTTTTCTTTCCCTTCTTTTTCTTTCCTCTTCTCCTTCTCCTTCTCAACAGGTCTTATGCCCTTACCTGAAGGTGTTCTGCCCAAAGGAATGTAAATTTTGATGGCTGAGACCTGGTAAGATATATAGGGATTTCCTGCCTATATTTATTTGTTAAAGACTATGCCTTAAATCCAATTCACTCGGGCTCTTGTGGATTGGCCAATTGGTCCCAGCCCAAGCACCACTTAGCAGTCATTGTTTGGGCCTTGGTGGCTCAGAGTGAATATAAATAGTAATTGTTTCTGTTTTGGCCAGAAACCCTAAGGTTCTTCCCTTCCCAGATTATTGTTACTATTATTTTAATTTGGTAAAAGGGGCCATTCCTTGGCTTATTTCTTTACCAGCCTTAATCACTGAATCAGAGTTGCCTCAGTCAAAGTGAGAACTCAGAAAAACCTTAGCTTAAAACAGGTCGAGGTCTCCTGCTGTATTGGGGTCATCTCCAGACATGCTGATCTTTATTTTGCCACTGGACCCAGATGGATGACTTCAGAGGAGAAAGTGAGGGTAGTGACTTTGCACAGCTCTCCCTCACTTAAACCCAATTCACTTGCATGTCATGGATGTCATGGCATCATCTTCTTGATGTCATGGTCCTCTTCAAGAAGGAAGAACAAAACAAAATTAAAAACTAGTTCATTACCATCTCTTTAAACCATCCCTTGATCCCAGCATCCTTTTTTCTGTTGAAGAAATTACCATTTTCCCAGTCTCTCAGACCTGAAAATGTGTGTATTCATCATGGATTGTTCAGGAAGACCAGGGTTCAAATCCTGCCTCAGTCACATTCTATCTATGAAACCCTGGACAAGTCACAAGTCAGTGACTTTCAGTTGAAGTTTTCTAATTTGTGAAATAGAAATAACAATAGCATCTACCTCAGAGAGTTGTTGTGAGGATCAAATGAGATAATACATTTAAAGAGCTTTTAAAATCTGAAAGTAATAGGGGCATCTAGGTGGTGTAGTGGATAGAGCACTGGCCCTGGAGTCAGTAAGACCTGTGTTCAAATCCAGCCTCAGACACATAACACTCACTAGCTGTGTGACTCTGGGCAAGTCATTTAACCCCAAGTGTCTCACCAAAAAAAATCTGAAAGCAATATAAAAATGTTAGCTATTATTACCTAGGGCAAGTATGTGGTATGCTGGAGAGAGTGCTGTGCCTAGGATCAAGAAGACTCATCTTAATGAGTTCAAATCTGGCTTTAGACACATATTAGCTGTGTGACCCTGGACAAGTCACTTAACCCTGTTTGCCTCAGTTTTCCCATCTATAAAATGAGCTGGAGAAAGAAATGGTAAGCCACTCTAGTATCTTTGCTAAGAAAACCCCACATAGGGTCACAAAGAGTTGGCTATGACTTAAAAACACCTGAACAACAAATCCATTCACAAGTCTTGATGAATGCACCTTCAATTCTTGCATTTGCTCTCTTCTTTCTACTCACACTACAACCAATTTTGCTCAGGAATTTATCACCTGTCATGTGAATTTTCATGATATACACTTGTTTGGGTCTTGTTCTACTTGAGAAAGGCTCTCACTTTTCTAAGCCTCTTTATATAAGTAATGAAATAATATTAATAATTAACAGAATTAAATTACATACTCAAAAATTCTCAGGCTTCATTATTACCCAGATAAAATACTAATGGATTAACCTGGTATTTGATGTCTTCAACAACCAGACTTTTCTGGACCTTTCTAGTCTTATTTTATGTCATTCTCATTGATATATTCTATCCTCTAGCAAGACTGCTGGCTATTCCCAGAATTTGACATGCCTTTTCCTTGCTCTGTGAATTCATATTTATCATGGGTTACCCAGATTTTACTCTCTCTATATCATTGTCTGACAAAATATTTATTTTCCTTTAAGATCTAGCTCAGATACTAATTTCTCCATTAAGTCTTCCCTGATCCTTCCTATGAAAGTAATCTTTCCATCTTTAAATTTCCCTGGCTTGCTTTATTTTGTGTATTTTTGTTTGATCTTGTTGCATTTTACCTTTTAATAGAATTATCTATGTACGTGTCATATTTCCCCTAGTAGACTGGAATTCATATAGGAATTGTAGGAAAGTAGGAACTGTCATCCCTGTTTTCATTTTTCTATCTCAAGGACCAGTTCTAGAGTCTTGTACATATCAGATATTTAATAAATGATTTTTCAAATTTAATTTAATATCTACTATATTTATATTTTAGGTGTTCTTATCTATAAAATAAATGAGCTGTGTTAGATTATCTATATGGTCCCTTCCAGCCTTGAAATGCTATGGTTCTTATCAGTTTAGGATTCTTTATTGCACAACTGTTTTTTTTTTTTCTTGGCACTGGTGACAGAACAAAAGTAAAAGTGGAACCTTCTTTTTAAGAGCTTATGATCTAAATTTTAATTTTCTGGTATTGGGCAAGGGATCAGTAGCTGCTCTGTGGATGATGTAGCTTCTTTAATTTCCTCTTCATTAGTGATGAATTCACCCTTTTCATTTTTGATACTAGTAATTTGGCTTTCTTCTTTCTTTTTTTTAAATCAAATTAACCAAAGGTTTATCTATTTTTTTCCATAAAAACCAGCTCTTAACTCAATAGTTTTCTTGCTTTCAATTCTGTTCATCTCTCCTTTGATTTTCAGAATTTCTGATTATTTAATTGGGGGTTTTTAATTTGTTCCTTTTTTAGCTTTTCCAACTGCATGCCCAATTCATTGATCTCTTCATTCTCTATTTTATTTGTGTAAGCATTCAGAGGTATAGCATTTCCCTTAAAGACTGCTTTGGCTGCATCCCAGAAGTTTTGGTATGTTGTCTCATTATTGTTGTTCACTTTGATGAACTTATTAATTGTTTCTATGATTTGTTATTTGGCCCACTCATTCTTTAGGATTAGATGATTTAGTTTCCAATTAATTTTTAGTCTGTCATTCCATGGACTTTTATTACATATAATTTTTGTTGCATCATAATCTGAAAAGGATGCATTAAATATTTCTGCCTTTCTGCATTGGATTGTGAAGTTTTTATGCCCTAATTCTAGGTCAATTTTTGTGTAGGTGCCATGTACCACTGTGAAAAAGGTATATTCCTTTCTAACCCTATTCAATTTTCTCCAGAGGTCTACCATATCTAATTTTTCTAAAATTGTATTCATTGAGACCACTTTTATTTTAAAAAAGAAACATTCTTACCTTATATATGTGGTATATCACTGTATATTTATAATATTTCAAATAATAATAAATTGAGAAGTGTTAATCTTTACATTACTGGTGAGCAGTAAGGAACTAAAAGATAGATGATATGAGGCAATTTTGTCATCTTGAAGGTATTTTAGTTGTAAGATGCTATAGACATTCCCATGACATTTTATATATCATCATTCATCATTCATCATCATCATCATCATCATCATCATCATAATTAATGGTAGTCATAGTAACACATATAGTGGTTCAAGGTGTACAGGCAAAAGATGTCAAGGGGATTTAGATCCACCCAACGTAAGTGATGGAATGTTCTTAATTAATATTCTTTCTATTCTTTTTTTAAAATTAACTTATTTATTTTTAGTTTTCAACATTCACTTCCACAAGATTTTGAGTTATACATTTTCTCCCCATCTCTTCCCTCCCCCACCCCAAGATGGCACGCATTCTGAATACTCCTTTCCCCAATATGCCCTCCCTTCTATCACCCCCCTCCGCTTCTCTAATTCCCTTCCCCTTCTATTTTCCTGTAGGGCAGGATTGATTTCTATAACCCATTACCTGTGTATCTTATTTCCTAGTTACATATAAAAACAATTTTTAACATTTCTTTTTAAAACTTTGGGTTCCAAATTCTCTCCCTTCCTCCCTTTCCATTCACCCTTACTGAGAAGGCAACAACTCAATACAAGGTATACATGTGTAGTCATGCAAAACACTTTCATAATAGTTATGTTGTAAAAAACTAACTATATTTCCCTCCATCCCATCCCACTTCTTGTTTATTTTATTCTTTCCTTTGACCCTGTCCTTCTTCAAAAGTGTTTGCTTCTGATTACCCCCTCCCCCAATCTACACTCCATTCTATCATCCCTGCCTCTGTTATCCCTTTATCCCCGATTTTCCTGTAGGGTAAGATAGATGTCCATACCCAATTGAACATATATGTTATTCCCTCCTTAAGCCAAGTCTGATGATAGTAAGATTCACTCATTCCCTCTCACTTTCCTCCACTTCCCCTCCACTGTAAAAGCTTTTTCTTGTCTGTTTTATGTGAGATAATATACCCCATTCTACCTTTCCCTTTCTTCTTCTCCCAGCATAATCCTTTATCACCCCTTCACTTTAATTTTTAGATATCATCCCTTCATCTTCAACTCACCCTGTGCCTTCTGTCTCTCTGTCTCTGTCTCTCTCTGTCTCTGTCTCTCTTGTTATATTTATGTGTGTGTGTATGTATATGTATATGTATATGTATATTCTCTTCAACTATCCTGATACTCAGAAAGGTCTCATGAGTTACAAATATCATTTTTCCATGTAGAAATGTAAACA
Source organism: Vombatus ursinus (assembly GCF_900497805.2). Classification (NCBI taxonomy): domain Eukaryota; kingdom Metazoa; phylum Chordata; class Mammalia; order Diprotodontia; family Vombatidae; genus Vombatus; species Vombatus ursinus. The sequence continues at coordinate 11,703,493 of NW_020950792.1, forward strand.
ATTGAACTTTAATAAGTCTCTTATGATTTCTCTTTCCTGTTTATCTTTTCATGCTTCTCTTGAGTCTTGTATTTGAAAGTCAAATTTTCTATTCAGCTCTGGTCTTTTTATCAAGAATGCTTGAAAGTCTTCTATTTCATTGAATTTCCATTTTTCCCCCTGAAGGATTATACTGAGTTTTGCTGGGTAGGTGACTCTTGGTTTTAATCCTAGCTTCTTTGACCTCCAGAATATCATATTCCAAGCCTTCTGGTCCCTTAATGTAGAAGCTGCTAGATCTTCTGTTATGCTGATTGTTTCCACAACACTTGAATTGTTTCTTTCTGGCTGCTTGCAATATTTTCTCCTTGACCTGGGAACTCTGGAATTTGGCTACAATATTCCTAGGAGTTTCCTTTGGGGATCTATTTCAGGAGGTGATTGGTGGCTTCTTTCAATTTCTATTTTACCCTCTGGTTCTAGAATATCGAGGCAGTTTTCCTTGATAATTTCTTGAAAGAATATGTCTAGGCACTTTTTTTGATCATGTCTTTCAGGTAGTCCAATAATGGAGACAAGATGGACCTTATATACAGAAAGACTGTGGGAAGGATCTAAAAGGGGCCAAGTAGTTTGGGGTGACTGGAGGAGGGGTATAAGGAAGATCTGAATGGGAGTGGCCAGTAAACTGGGGTGAATAGAACTCCTGGGACCTACCATGCGGCCATGGCAGAATGAAGCCTAGTTAGGATTAAGAGTGGGAAATGGTCGGGGGCCATAGGTAGGGCTAGGCTAGGTTAAGGGTAACAGAATTGGGAGATTGGGCATAGCCACAATTAAAGGCCAGTTGATGGGATTATAGCCTCAGGGGGTCCCAAAGAGGAGGTTGACAGGAACCCAGCACAGGCAGCATCCAGGGAATGATGGGGGTGGGCATTGGCTGGTACCTGCTTTTTGTTACCAACTGTAGGTGAATGGCCTGTAGTCTGGAAGACACAAATCTGACAGAAAAGACTTCAGGGCTCAGATGTGACAGGATAAAACATCCTTAGCTCTGTTTGGATCCAGATAACTCAGTTTTACAACCATGAAGTATCAAATCCACCTCATAGCCAGACTCAGGAATAGCCAGGTGGGTAACATTCTTTTTCAAAAGAACATAATGGGGAAACTGAGCCAGAAGGATCCCATCTTAAACTGAGGCTAAAATTGTCCTCTCAGCTTTTCCCAATGCTGACTTCCCACCAGTATCACATTTTCTGAGTAGCTTGTGGCATTTCTCTCAGATGGTGGATTATTGATTATCATTGGATTATGATCCATCAGACAAGTCAAAATAAAATCCTATGAGCTTTTATCTCAAAAAGAAAGTTTCATTAATCACAGCTTAGGAAAATCTTTTCCAGAATTTACATCTCAAACTTAAAATTGTCCTGCTGTAAAAAGCCAATCATTAGAGATTTCTATACACTTGCAAATTCTCAGCAAGCCATAACCCAAACAAGCTTTTTGGCTAGTTTATACATTAAAACAATACCCAACAATAACCAAATTATTTTGCAGTAACCAAATTATGAAAAGTTTCTTAACATAACTGATACAAAAAGTTCACCAATTTGAAACTTGAAACAAACCCATAACCAATCAGGTGACTTCAGTTTTGTTAAATGCATTTCCAAATTACACAAAGAATCAACATCTCAGCATTAACAGTTAAAACTACAAATTTAAAAGAGCATGCTTACCCAGGTTGGGAGGCTAGCTTCTTTACCTTGAGCAGGATGTGCTGAACCTGAGCGATGCTTCTAGGCAAATGTTGACCTGGGGCCCAAGGCCATTGCCAGGTGGGCCCAAGCTGTAGCTGCTGCCCCTCCCCACTCCTTCCTTTCCCAGGTGGGGGAGGGCAAAAGTAAAGTTGAGGGGTGAAGGGTGAAACTCTCTTCTCCTATGACATGGGTTAACATACCCTCTTGACTCAAGGGAAGGGAGTGGGAGAAAGGGATGACCAGGATTGTAAGGAGAAGTTTCAAAACTCCTTATGATCAATCACAAAACCTCCAGAATCTGCCAAGATATTTTTAGCTGTTCTAACTTTTTCCCTGTAACCTCCATGAAGGAGGATTCAAGGGATGTAGAGGGAAGGGAGTAAGTAAGCCTCAGGGAACCAAAAAGCAACTGCAATTTTCCCCAATTCCCTAGCACCGAGAGAATTGACAGAATTGGGCACTTCCAGATAGGGCATCTATCCTTGTCCTCTATGCTACAGAAGGTGTACCCAGGTCCGTGGCCTTGAACTGACCCAGTGGACTGAGAGCCTAAGAGAATCAGGCCAAGTGAGAGACAGCCTCGTAACTGTCTGCCCAAAAAAGCACCTCTAAGCCTTGATGCTTGGAGAGCAACCCTAACTGCAGAGCAAGAAAGGAGGTTGAGAGGCTTAGATACCTTCCAGTATTGGCTGGACAAGAACTTGAGGTTAGGCAGTTTCCCTGTACAGGCCACCAAAATGTTTAAGTTTAGGAGTTTAGGGGTTCTTGGACCCCAAAATCACAACATGCAGATCCTGCCTGAAAGAATTAGACCCAAGCCTTCTTTCAGCCAAAGACATGTTCTTATTAGAACATCCGTCATATTGGGCAGACTCTTAAAGAATTTGAACATTAGTAAGCTATTGGCTAGATTATAAGAATCTAAGCCCCATTCTAATTTTTAAGAATTATTTTCTTCAGTGAGTTTTTGTACTTCTCTTTCCATTTGGCCAATTCTGCTTTTGAAGGCATTCTTGTCCTCATTGGCTTTTTGGACTTCTTTTGCCATTTGGGTTAGTCTATTTTTTAAGGTGTTATTTTTTTGGGTCTCCTTTAGCAAGTTGTTTTTTACCCATGATTTTCTTGTACCACTTTCATTTCTCTCCCAGATTTTTCTTCTTCTTCTCTTATCTGCTTCTCAAAATCCTTTTTGAGGTCTTCCATGGCCTGGGACCAATTCATATTTTTCTCAGAAGCTTTGCATGTGGGAGCTTTGACTTTGTTGTTTTCTGGTTGTATATTTTAATCTTCTTTGTCCCAGAAGAAAGATTCTATGGTCTGACATTTTTTTTGTGTGCTGTTTGCTCATGTTTCCAGCTAATTACTTGACTTTTAAACTCTGTTAAGGTAAGATTCTGCATATAGTGTGAAGCATGTACTGTCCCAAATTTCAGGTATTTTGTGCAGCTCTTTATAGAGATACTTCTAGGGACCTGTAAATTTTCAGTTCTTCCAAGGTGCTATGATCAAAGGAGAGGTGTTCCCTCCTTTCCTGGTCTGTGCTCTGGTGTATGAGTGACCACAAGCACTCTTTTCTGCCTTGGAACTGTGAGGACGATTCCCTCTCCACTGCTGCCACAAGCTCCACCATGCCAGCACACCTCTTTGCCCTAGGACCACCACCCAAGACTGCGACCCAGATACAAGCATGGGCAAAGCAAGAGAATCCTGCCTCAGCACCAGCAAACAGATTCCTGTAGTCCCTCTCTGATCCCTATCTTCTGTTGGCAGAGAGCTCAGGAAGCAGCCACTGCCCCGGGGCTGCTCCAGGAATGGAGATGGGCCACACTCCTCTCTCATCCAGATCTTACAGACTTTTCCTACTGACCTTCTAAGTTGTCTTTGGCATTTGTGGATTGAGAATTCTGGAAACCACCACAGCAGCTAGTGATTCAGTCCCCTGAGGTCTGCTCCAGGTTCCCTGAGTTCCGGTCTTTGCCTGCGCAGTCTACACTGAACTGTGCTCCTTTCCCAGCCCATGGCAACAGACCTTTCCCATCAACCATGAGCTTGTCTTGGACTGGAAATTTATTTCACTCTTTTTGTGGGCTCTGCTGCTCTAGAATTTGTTTAGAGCCATTTTTTATAGGTATTTTATAGGAGGGGTTTGGGGGAGAACTAAAGCCAGTCACTGCTTTTACTGTCATCTGGACTCCGCCCCTATCTTTTCTATTCTATAGCTAAGTAAACTTCCTTTTTTAAACCATTGGATGAATATGAATGCCTCATTTTACTCCAACATTGAACCTGGACTAGTGAAGTGTTGGTCGGGGTCAGATATACCTTTAACAATCCATGATACATTAAAATCAACTTATCAACTCAAATTAGTCAAATCAAATCAAATGAAGTAAATAGGCATTAAAATGCCTACTTTGTGCCATGAACAGTGCTAAACTATGGTGATTCAAAAAAAGGGGGAAAGCAGACTCTGCTCTCAATGAACTCATAGTCTAATAGGGGAGACAACATTTAAACAACTATTTACAGATAAGATATATACAGGATAAATTGGAAGAAGAGAGAAGGCATGAAGATTAAGGAAGGAAGGTTGGGAAAGACTTTTAGTAGAATGTGAGACTTTAATTAAGACTTGAAGAAAGCCAGGAGGTAGTGACAAGGAGTTAGAGAGAGTTCCAGGCATGGAAGATAGCCTGGGAAAATGCTTGGGTTCAGGAGATGGAGTGTCATGGGTGAGGCATAGAATGGAAACCAATATCACTGGATGGCCTGGTATGTGTTATTATGGAGTGAAGTGTAAACTATAAGAAGATGAGGAAGGAGCCTGGTTATAAAGGATTTTAAAAGGCCAAATAGAGGATTTCATATACTATGACCATTGGAGTTGATTAAATAGGAGAATGACATGGTGAGAATAGTGTTTTTGGAAGATCAAATTGACAGCTGAGTGGAGGACTAACTGAATTAGTCTGAAACCTGGGGCAGGAAGATCAACCATATTCATTCAGAATCATGTGAGTAGAAGTGAAGATATATTTGGTGGGAATAATCCAAGACTGAAATTTAGCAGGGCAAAATTAGTGATAAGGTGAGGGAGCAAGGGACTTGAGAGAGGTGGACAATGTAGAGTTGAAGTGGTTCATGATGGTGTCAATATGACGAAGAGAAGAGAGTTTAACTAGTGAAGCAATGATGCCATGGGAATGATCTAATAAGTAAATGCTGAAGAATCACAGTCACGATCATGAACATCATCATCATCACTCTAGCACTACAAAATGTATACTTTGCTGTGCGTGATCTGACAACTAAAAATAGGAAATGGGTTTTTTTTAAGGATTTTATTTTTTAATTTTTTATGGTAATTTTTATTTATTTTTTTGTTTTCAACATTTACTTCCACAAGATTTTGAGTTCCAAATTTTCACCCCATCTCGCCCTTCCCCCCACCCCAAGATGGCATGCATTATGAATACCCCTTCCCCTAGTCTTCTTTCCCTGCTCTCTCTCCCCCTCCCTTCCCCTTCTATTTTCCTGTAGGGCAGGATAGATTTCTGTACCCCATTTCCTGTGTTTCTAATGTCCCAGTTGCATGTGAAAACATTTTTTTAAACATGTGTTTTTAAAACTTTGGGTTCCAGATGTTCTCCCTTCCTCCCTCCCCACCGACCCTCATTGAAAAGGCAAGCAACTAAATATAGGTTATATATGTGCAGTTATACAAAACACTTCCATAGTAGACATGCTGTGAAAAACTAACTCTGTTTCCCTTAATCCTATCCTGACCCCCCATTTATTCTATTCTTTCTTTTGACCCTGTCCCTCCTCAGAAGTATTTACTTCTGATTAACCCCTTTCCCAATCTGCCTCCTCTCTATCATACCCCTATTCTCTTGTCCCCCTTCCCCCCTATTTTCTTGTAAGGTAAGAGGAAATGGGGTTTTGAGAGCAGTGTTTTCTGATACCTTTTTCTTGATTTTGATCTTTTTTTTTTTAATTTGGCTTGATCATGAGAGAAGCACATATTGACACTGGTCAGACTTTTCTTGCCTTGTGAACAAGATTGCAGAAACAGTTTGGCCATCTCATTGAGCCCCAGTTCTCTTTGTGACCATTTGGCCAGGGAAAAGAATATTCTTTCTTTTTTACTGCTTTTATTTTATTTAAAAAAATTTTTTTTTTGTTTTTAAGCAATCGAGGTAATTGGGGGTAAGAGACTTGCCCAGGGTCACACAGCTAGTAAGTGTCATATGTTTGGTCTGAGGTTGGATTTGAATTCAGGTCTTCCTGACTTCAGGGATGGTGCTCTATCCACTGCACCACCTAACTGCCCCTACTGCTACTTTTCTTTTATTGATAGGCCAAAATATACTCTTTGGATCTTCCACCCTTTTCAGGTGAATGTATGACTTAAGCAATGAAAATTATCTTCCCTGAAGGGAATTCATATGTTTTATTACCTTCTTATTGCCATTTTTTAAAATAGTTTCCTTCCAAAAACAAAAAGTGTGTTTGGAATGGAGATAATACTGGAGACAAAGGTAAATGTTAGAGACTATATATTTTTTCATAGAACTTTCCTATTTTGGTATATGAAACAGTGTCAATTTTGATTAAGTGAAAAAAAGGGAACCATTAATGGAACTAAGGATACATTTTGTATAAGAAAATTAAATTTATAAACAATCTATCCCAAATTTCTTTCTAGAGTATAATCACTTCTCATTTCCAAGAACATAACTTTTAAATAATAATTGGGTTAATTGTGCCTTCACAGATTATTAAAGGGAGCCTAAGAGATTATCCAAACTGTTTATAGGTGAAATATACTAAACCCTCGCACAGGTTGAGTGATATATCCATATCTATGTTTTTACATTTATATTGGTAAAGACTTTTATCTTTATCATCCCTATATTTCTCTCATATGCATGCAGGTATGTATATATGTATGTATGTACCTGTCTGTCTATAGCCAGTCATTTACTGACAGAGCCAAGACCTGAACTTGTATTAAAATGTTTGAAAAAAATCAATATTGAAGTTGAAAAATCACATGCCCATTATCGAATAAATAAAATTTTCAATATGATTCAAGTACATATTTACAGGATGCTTTGGTGAGAACAGATTGCTTTCAGTAGCATGAAAATCTGAAATGAAATATTTTAAAAATGCCTGGGAATACTTGATAGTTTGACAAAATCCCTTTATGGATTTTTTTTTGTAAAAAATTTGATGTTGAAAACTTATACTGTATATCATTTTTATATCCAGTAGAATTATAGCAACTGGTTGGCAACTTTAATGTTTTCATAGGGATATTTTTGCGGTTTCATATGGAAGATAGGCTTAATGCTGTTTACTCGATACCCCTGGCAATGTGAAAAATAACATATTAACTATCATGAAAGTAATCTCTTTTTCCTCATTAAAATTGTAATCATCATAATCTTTATAATCTCTCTCATTATCATCTTGTATTTCTACAAATGGTTGTGTTCTGCTGTGTCTTGAATGGATAAATTGAAATGGAGGCTACAGTTCAAGTTAAGCAGGGATTGCTAAATGTACAGATGTTCAGAAACTAAGGCTAAAATTCTGAAATTCTGGCAAGGCTTTTAAAAAATTATAACATATTGTTCCTTGGCAAATGTTTCTAGTATGCTTGGAATACCTGAGATATTAGTTTATTTTTAAGGAATCAGTATGATGAAGTCTTTAATAAAATAAAAGGGAAACATGTAGAAATGGGTACTAGTCTCACCCCTTTTAAGTGAAGTAGGAAGAGTGGCAATCTAACTATCTGAACGAATGTCTTTGGCTTGTAGTTTTCATCTGGGTTTGAATAGGGAAACTGCCAATGTCATTGCTGCAGCTGCTACTTCTGCAGTTGAATTGTTCCATGACAAAAAATCCTCACCCATCTCCGTCCTCTCTATGTGTTATTCTCCCTCCCCCTTGAAAGATTCTTAAAACTCTCAGTGCAGGGGAAATAGCCTTCCATTCCTCCTAAACAGGGAAGAAATACAACTCTCAGGTTCTTCATAGAGAACATTTAGTATTTATATAAGCTTTATGTTTTGCAAAGTGCTGATGTGTCATTTATGTTCACAATAGCCCTGAAAGATAGAGGCTATTATTATCCCCATTTAACAGATGAAGTAACTGAACCAGATTTATCTTAAATCAGACAAGCATAGTTTATTCAGGTTCATAGAACTAATAAGTAAGGCAGGATTTTAACTCAGGTCTTTTTAATTTTCAACTCCAGGGCTATATATATAGATAGCTGCCTTTTCAGAGATTTAGGTTTCCTTGCAAGGCAGCTAGTTCAATCCTTACCAGAAGGATTGTTAAACTTTGCTTGACTGATTTGTCTTTTTCCCAAATGTCGAATAGTTTGTAACCCAAATTTCTGTTTCTGTCTCTCTGTCTCTGTCTCTTTCCTTCTTTATACTATCTGTGAGATTTCTCAGTAATTCAATTTTCTGGCTTTAACTACCACACCCATTCACACAACTGGGTTACTTGCATCCACTGCAAATTTATCTCATTTAATTTCAAATGGGTCCTTGTTGTGTTTAATTATTTTATTCTCTCCTAATTGATTCTCTTCCAAATTTCCTTCTCAAGCTTCTTTCATCAATCCCTCCTCTTTCTTTCTTAGTAGAGGACCTTGTTTCCTACCTTAGTGAGAAAATAGGTACCGTCCTTCTCGATCTCACACTCCCCCCCATCCTATATTATGTGACCCCTTGGCATCATTTAATTTTTTACTTTTCTCTTCTACTAAAGAGGTGCCTTTCTGACAGGGCTCAATTCACTATATTTGTGGCCTTGATTCAGCCACTTCCCATGTTTTCCTATCTACTGACTCCTTCTGTGGAATCTATCAATATGCCTACATTTCTTTCATCCTTAAAAAACAAACAAAAAAACAAAACAAAAAAGAAACACTTTCACTTGATTTTATCTTATATGAATAGGATATACGGAAATCCTAGATGAATACAGTATATGTCTATATGAATTGTCCCTTTCCTACTCAAAATCCTAGGGGACAAAGTCTATGACCTCATTGCTTCCACTTGTTTGCCTTCCCTTAATTTCTCTACTCCTTGCTATCTGGTTTCTAAGATTTTACCATTCAAGTAAAACTGCTCTTTACAAAGTGACACCAGATGTGGTGTCAAAGTGACAATTAGTGTCTGGTGTCAGATCTAATTTACTCAATTACTCATGAACCTTTAATCACTCCTAATACTTCTTGACCTCTCATTTGAGACATTGACCTTATCATTTGAGACAACTAATTCTATTCCTGGATACTTTCTGAATTAAGACAGTGATGTTTCCTGGTTCTTTTATGTCTCATCAATTTTTCTCAGCTTTTTTAGCTGGATTATCATCTACTCTCCTTACTATAATTATGTCTCTCTACTAGTCCCTCTTCTCTTTATAACAGAGATTCTTTTTATTTATTTGTTTGTTTTGTTTTGTTAATAAATTTATTTACTTTTAGTTTTCAACTTTTATTTCCACAAGATTTTGAGTTCCAAATTTTCACCCCAATTGCACTCCCCCAACCCAAGATGGCATGCATTCTAAATACCTTCCCTTCTATCTCCCCCCCCCACTTCTCTTATCCTCTTCCCCTTCTATTTTCCTGTAGGGTGAGAGAGATTTCTGTACCTCCATTTCCTATATTTCTTATTTTCCAGTTGCACATGAAAACATTTTTTTAAACATGTGTTTTTAAAACTTTGGGTTCCAAATTTTCTCCCTTCCACCCTCCCCACCCACCCTCACTGCAAAGGCAAGCAACTCAATATAGGTTATACATGTACAGTTATGCAAAACACTTCTATAGTAGACATACTATGAAAAACTAATTCTATTTCCCTTAATCCTATTCTGCCCCCCCATTTATTCTATTCTTTCTTTTGACCCTGTCCCTCCTCAGAAGTATTTGCTTCTGATTACCCCCCTTTCCCAATCTTCCCACCTCTCTATCATCCCCCTACTCTCTTGTCCCCTCACCCCCCTATTTTCCTGTAGAGTAAGTCAGATTTCCATACCCAATTGAGTGTGTATGTTATTCCCTCCTTAAGTCAAATGCTATGAAAATAAGATTCACTCATTCCCTCTCACCTTCTCCTGTTTCCCTTCCACTGTAAGAGCCTTTTCTTTTCTGTTATTTTGTGAGATAATTTACCCTGTTCTACCTCTCCCTTTCTCCTTCTCCTAGTATAATCCTCTCTCACCCCTTAATTTTATTCTCCAGGTATGACTCCTTCATCTTCAACTCACCCTGTGCTCTCTATCTATCTATCTATCTATCTATCTATCTATCTATCTATCTATCTATCTATCTATCTATCCATATACATACACACATACAATTTTTTCTCTCCAACTAGCCTAGTACTGACAAAGGTCTCGTGAGTTACAAATATCATCTTTCCATACAGGAATGTAAACAGTTCAACCTTAATAAGTCTCTTATGATTTCTCGTTCCTGTTTACCTCTTCATGTTCTACTTGAGCCTTGTATTGGAAAGTCAAATTTTCTTTTCAGCTCTGGTCTTTTCATCAAGAATGCTTGGAAGTCCTCTATTTCACTGAATGACCATTTTTTGCCCTGAAGAATTATGCTCAGTTTTGCTGGGCAGGTGATTCTTGGTTGTAATCCTATCTCCTTTGCCCTCTGGAATATTATATTCCATGCCTTGCGGTCCCTTATTGTAGAAGCTGCTAAATCTTGTGTTATCCTGATTGTATTTCCACACTACTTGAATTGTTTCTTTCTGGCTGCTTGTAATATTTTTTCCTTGACCTGGGAACTCTGGAATTTGGCTACAGCATTCCTAGGAGTTTTCCTTTGGGGATCTATTTCAGGAGGAGATCAGTGGATTCTTTCAATTTCTATTTTGCCCATGCATTCTAAAATATCAGAGCACTTTTCCTTGATAATTTCTTGAAAGATGATGTCTAGACTTTTTTTTTGACCATGGCTTTCAGATAGTCCAATAATTTTTAAATTCTCTCTCCTGGGTCTATTTTCCAGGTCAGTTGTTTTTCCAATGAGATATTTCGCATTGTTTTCTAATTTTTCATTCTTTTGGATTTGTTTTACAGAGTCTTGATTTCTGATAAAGTCACTAGCTTCCAATTGCTCTATTCTAATTTTTAGGGACGTATTTTCTTCAGTCATCTTTTGGACTTCCTTTTCCATTTGGCCAATTTTGCTTTTTAGGGCATTCTTCTCCTCATTGACTTTTTGCACCTCTTTTGCCATTTGGGTTAGGCTATTTTTTAAGGTGTTATTTTCTTCAGTATTTTTTGGGTCTCCTTTAGCAAGCTGTTGGCTTGTTTTTCATGATTTTCTTGAATTACTCTCATTTCTCTTCCCAGTTTTTCCTCTGCTTCTCTTACTTGCTTCTCAAAATCCCTTTTGAGCTCTTCCAAGGCCTGGGACTGATTCGTATTTTTCTTGGAGGCTTTGGATGTAGGAGCTTTGACTTTGTTGTCTTCTTCTGGTTGTATGTTTTGATCTTCTTTGTCACCAAAGTAAGATAATATAGTCTGACTCTTTTTGAGCTGCTTAGTCATGATCCTGGCCAGTTACTTGAGTTTTAAACTCTTTGTTAAGGCAAGAGTCTGCTTCCAATGTGGAGAATGTACTGTCCCACGCTTCTGGGGTTTGTACAACTGTTTCCAGAGATACTTCTAGGGACCTGTAAATTTTCAGTTCTTCCAAGATGCTATGATAAGGGGTGAGGTGTTTCCTCTCCACAGCCACAACAAGCTCCACTACACCAGCACTCCTCCTCCCCCTACGACTGCCCCTCAGAACTGTGACCCAGATCCAAGCACGGGCAAAGCAAGAGATTCCTGCCTCCGCAATCCCCTTCTGATCAGCCACTGGATTCCCCCTCAGTCTGTGGGCCAGAAGCTCGGGAAACAGCCGCTGCCCTAGAGGCCGCACTTGGAACTTGCACCTGAGACCTAGCTTCTCTTTCACCGCAGACACAGACTTTTTCCGCTCACCTTCTATGTTGTCTTTGGCGTTCAAGGGTTGAGAAGTCTGGAAACAGCCACAGATGCCTGCAATTCAGTCCTCTGAGGCCTGCTCTAGGTTCGCTGCGACCTGCGTGCCCACACCACACTGTGCTCCTCTCCCCACCAGGAGTGATCTATCTTTCCAATCAACCATCCAGGTTGTCTTGGGCTGGAAATTTGTTTCACTTTGTCTTTTGTGGGTTCTGTTGCTTTAGAATTTGTTTAGAGCCATTTTTTTTACAGGTGTTTGGAGGGGTTTGGGGGAGAGCTCAAGCAAGTCACTGTTTTCACTCTGCCATCTTGGCTCCGCCTATAACAGAGATTCTTAATCTGTGTTCTGTACTTGTGTCTGTGTCTATGTGTCTTAAATATGACTATTTCAATAATTACTTACCATTGTAATCATATGCATTTCATTTTATACACTTAAACATATTTTTTTTGCCAGACTTTCTATGGGATTATGATACACAAAAAGGTTAAGAACATCCGTTACAATCTCTCTCTTTGTGTTCTCATCTACTCTTGCATGTTCATTTATCATATCAATAGAAATAAATTTCTCTTTCTACACATAGAACCTTTATCACTCTTCTGAACTTTGGTTCTTCATCATTGACTGTGAATTACACATTTCCAGCTGGGTTTCCCATAGACATTTCAAATTCAGCATGTCCAAAATAGAGCTTGTTGTCTCTCTCCCTAAAGCCTCCTCTCTAAACACATACAACTTCCACCATATTTCATTACTTTATGCCTTCTTGTATCACTGTTTCAAGAAGAACTTCATAAGTGGACTCCCAGGAATTGAGGAATTGCCATGGTCAATTTTTCTTTCACATAAATAGCAAAATATCATTTCTAAAACACAAAACTAAGCATGTCATCTTCTTGCTTGAAAATCTTCAGTGACCCCCTACTGACTTTAAGATAAAACACAAACTACTCAGGTGGTTAAATATCTTAAGAACCTAAGTTCTAACTATATTTTAAAAATAATTTTTGATATCTTTTATTTTTACATTACCTAAAATCTCCCTTTAATCTCTTCCTTCTCAGAGAGGCCTCACAACATAATAGACTATTTTTTAAAAGAAAAATTGCAAGAAAAGTAAAAATCTGCAAAACCAATCAATAACCAAAAATTCTTAAACTATATGCAATATTAAATGTCTTACCTTTGCAATGGAGTGGGGGTAAAGGTATTCACATATTCCTTTTTGGGGGCTATGTTTGCTTTTTAGTTTTTTACAACCTTTAATTTCAAATATTTTCTGATTTTTTTTTTTTGTCTTTCCACTTACATTGCAGTTGTGTATTCTTTTCTTGGCTTTGCTTACTTCAATCTGCATCAGTTCATGTAAGTCATTCTATGCTTCTCTGTATTCATAATTTATACTATTTCTTATCACAGTAATATTAATATTCCACAATTAGTTTAGCAGTTCACCAATTGATGGGCATCTACTTTATTTGCAGTTCTTTATTACCACAAAATGTTATGATATAAACATTTCAGTGTGTATTGGAGCTTTCTCTGCACACACACGCACCGCCCCCCCATGTAGATACCTAACCATATTTCCTTTTATTTCTCTTAATGTTCTCATCCTTATTTTCTCAATCTTTTCTGAATTTGGTATTGCATCTATTACTTGAATGCCTTTGCCTGGTCTGTCACTTATGTTTGGAATGTGTTCCTTCATCACCTTAGAACTTTAGAAGCATTGACTTCCTACAAGCCTTAGTTCATGTACCACTTCACAAAGAATCATAGAACTCTACAGATGAAAGGGACCAAAGCTGCCATCTAGCCTAACCCACGCTTGAAAAAACAAACAAACAAACAAACAAAAAACCTCCATTATGACATAGCAAACAATTGATCATCAAGCCACTGCTTGAACACTTCCAAATCACCCTCTTGAAGTAGCCTATTCTGCTTTTATACACTGTTATATACATTTGTATATATACATATATATACAAATATATATATTTGTCTCCTTGCAACTTGTATCCATTGCTTATGGTTCTGCCATCTGGGGCTAAATAAAACATTTTATTTTATTTTATTTTTTTAGGCAGTTGGGGTTAAGTGATTTGCCCAGGGTCACACAGCTAGTAAGTATTAAGTGTTTGGTCTGAGGTCGGATTTGAACTCAGGTCCTCCTGACTTCAGCAACAGTGCTCTATCCACTGTATCACCTAGCTGCCCCTAAATAAAACATTTTGAATCCTTCTTTAATAGTCTTTTTAATACTTGGAGACAGGAAGCTTGAACTGCTTCCCCTGAATCTTCTTTTTCCAGGTTGTTTTTGTTTGTCCTTCAGTCTCAAAGAGGACCAATGTTTTGACTTGCAAGTGAAGTGGATTTAAGTGAGACAGGGCTGTGCAAAGTCAGCATCAGCCTTATTCTCTCCTCCAGAGCCATCTGAGTCCAGTAGCAAGACACAGATCAGGAAGACTGGAGAGGGCCCTGGGAGCAGTGGAAGACATTGGCCTTTTAAATAAGCTAAGGTATTTCTCAGGTCTCAGTTTGTCTGAAGCACATCCATTCAGTGATTAAAAGTTAGGTAAGAAATGAGGCAAAAAATGGTCTCTTTTGCCTACTCAAAAATTAATTTGGGAAGGAGAAGACCCTCACGGTTTCTACCCAGAACAGAAACAACTGTTATTTATACTCACTCTGAGCCAACAAAGCCCAAACAATGACCAACTGAGGCTTGGGTTGGAGAAGCCAGAGTGTTTTGGGTTTAAGGCATAGTCAAGTAGCTCCATTTGAATCCCAATGGCTTTATCAATGTCTGGTTTTCCAGAGCCCTATTTTAAGAAATTTATTTATATATATTTGTGTGCGTGTGTGTGTGTGTGTATCTGAGGCGATATCCATTCAGTGATTTAAAGTTGGATAAGAAATGAAGCAAAATATGGTCTCATGAGTGTATTAAAAAAAAAGAGAGAGAGAGAAAAGAAAACAAATCAATTTGAGAGGGGAAGAGCCTCAGGGTTTCCAGCCAGAACTGAAATAATTGCTATTTACATTCACTCTGAGTCATAGAAACCCAAAAAATGACATACTGAGGCTTGGGTTGAAGTCCATTATTGGCCAATCAGTAAGAGCCAGAGTGATTTGGATTCAAGGCATAATCATGTAGTTCTATTTGAATTCAAATGGACTTTATCAAAGCCTGATTTCCCAGACCTCCAGTTTAAGAAATGTATATTCCTTTGGGCAGAGCACCTATAAGTAAGTATATGATTCACCATGTGGAGGGAGGGAGGGAGAAAGGGAAGCAGAGTATTTACAGATTAAAAATAAGCCGATTGATCCTCAAGCAATATGTACTCAAGTCAGGCCCTTCCCCATTCTGATTGCCTTCTCCTGAATGCACTTCAGTTGATTAATATCCTTGTACTATTATATCCAGAAATGAACCCAATACACCAAATAATGTTTGGCCAGGACAGAGGATAATGAAACTATCAACTCCTTATTCCTTATACTATGCCCCTGTTTATGTCATCCCAAATTACATTTTTTTAAACATCCACATAAAACTACTAACTCATTTTGAGATTACAGTCTACTTAAACTCCCAGATCTCTTTTCCATAAAAATTGCAACAAACCATTCCCATGCCATCATGTGAAGTTGAATTTTTAAATCTGTTTAAGATTAATCTTTAATCTTCATTTATTTCCCTCAACTGCTGGTGACCTCCCTAGTGGATTGAATTATATTTAAGTATTTTTGTACATATTTATATTTATTCACTTTGTATTTATTTGGCACATTTTAAAAATATATACTTGTCTCCACCATTAAATTTAAACTCTATGAGTAGGGATTACTTCCTTCATTTTACTTATATCTCTAGTGTCACAATGTATGACACATAGTAAACCATTTTTGTTTGTTTGAATTGAACACACTGTAATTTTCTCTCCCTTACACACCCCACTCAACCATTTAATATATATATATATAACATATATACATACACATATGCATACATACACACACATATATGTATATGCTTATCTAAGTCATTAATAAAAATGTTAATCAGCAAAGGGTGAAGCACAGATTCCTGGGACACTATATCATAGACTTCCTACTACTGACATTAAATCATCAAGAACTGCAGCTATTTTTTATTTGTGCATTAAATTTGTTCCAAATACACATAACTGTCATATTATCTAGACATATCACTGCATCTCTTGCACCAGAATAGTGTGACATTGTTTATCAAATGCTTTGCTAAAATCTAGATAAGCTATACCTAAATCATTCCACTAACCTATCACTTAGAAGCCCTTTCTAAAGGCAATATTAGTCTGGCAAGACCTTTTGCTGTTGAAGTTATGTTAGCTCATCATGATCATTGCTTTTGTAATAATAGAGAACCTGCTGTTTACATTGTAGATATGGACAAGGCCACTCACACAAACTCAAGATATAATGGGAGTCATGACATGGTAATGTGAAATAACCACCCACTAGTATATCACGTTTTTATTTCACTTCTTACACAGGACATATCAACACACTCTAATCCTCTAGGTAGACTTGTTCACTCCAAACTTCTCATGTTGGAAGGTGTGTAGATTCCTAGTAATAAAACACCACCATGCCTACACCCAATACATTCTAAGCATTCCAGAGTTAACTGTTGTGAGAAGACATAAATTTCTTCTACATCACGGTCTAAATCTTAAGCTGCATCATTTCATCAGCTCTTAACAACAAAGATCAGGTTGGTTCTGTAAACCAGGACAAGAAACCTGGCCAATCATCATAATACAAAACAATTGGGAAGCCTTCTCTTATTTTTCCTTTTGAGTCAGAGGTGGCAACAGAGAATTACAAGACCATATAAGAAACTTCATCTCTCTCAGACTCTAAATAGTGGTGAAGGACAGTATCTACCTTTGAAGCTCTTGGCCAGTGAAATCAATTCTCTTTTTCACAAATCAAAAATGTTTCAGTTAACATCTTTTGTCAACTGTGTCTAACTCCAACAGAGCAACTTTTCAGCTCCCTCCTATGTGTTAAATTCTTCTCCTAGGGTTCCTATATTAAGTTCTTTTCTTAAAGTTCCTATTGCTGGTTCCTATGTTTTGTTCCTTTGTACTTCCATGGCTTAAATGTGTCCCATCTGACTCCCAGACACTGATCTTTCACTGAAAAAGTCACATCTCCTTAAATTTCCTTTATTAAATTGGTAGTTCTATTAAAATCACATATCATTTTCCAAATACTTATATGACTTAATTTTAAAATATTTTTATTCTTCATTATATGCAAATCACTAACTTCTCTACTCATTTTACAATGGATTTTTAATAATCAATTGTATAATTTTTCCTAGGAATTGAAATATAGCTTATTTGCCTACAACTTGAAAAGTCACTTTTCTTCCTTTTTTTTTTTTTAAATTGGGACAAATATTGTCCTTTTCTAGCCCTGTGGTACTTCTCCCATCTTCCATGATCTTTCATACAGTACCAATAGCTCAGCAGTAACATTTGACAGTTCTTTAAATCTCTGAAGTTGTAGTTAGTCTGGGTCAGGTGATTTGCATTCATCAAGGACAGTTAGTTTTTCTCTTACTATTCCCACATTTTTCTTGGGTATCAACTTCTTATTAGCTTTTTTTTGTTCTTTTATATCCAGTGCAAAAACAAAATCACTCTCCTTGTTGGAGAAAACAAGATTAAAAATTGAGAAACTGCCTTAAATTTGTTAACAGTTAATATCACATGCACTCCAAAAAGTGGTTCTGTCCCTTTTTTGATCAACCTGTTCCTCCCTCCCAGTACAGCTAAAGTATACACAACACACACACACACACATACACACACACACACACAAATACACACACACACACTTTTTTTTGGTTGTTATTCTTGACTTTATATAACAGGATAAGTTACTTCTGCATTTTATGAATTCTGACATTATTTTTACAGGACTATGTCATACTGTTATTTTTAGCCTTTTATTTATTCTTGCCTCCATCTTCTGTATATATCTTTACAAAATCTTGAAGTTGGTTGGTGAATCCTCTGTGTACCATCATTGGTCACTTCATACATCTACAATTTTGCCTCCTCATTAGAATTTATTCTCTTTTTATCTCATTCATTTCACTTTTTGAATTTTTCTCATCCCACTTGGACTGATTTCCCCTGCAGAATTTTAAGTGATAGAACCAAACTTCTTCCAAATCATTTAAAATTTATTTTCCAAAAATCTAGGTTGCATGTCAGACTATGCTCACAGTTCTCCTTTCTATATTACAAATTTTAGCAGGGAGGGAATCCCAATAAGGCTTCTATCAATTTTATCCCAGTTATTAGTTTCTCTGTCTTATTGAGGATCAGATACAGAATGTTTTTTATTGTTGTTGGTCCCTTTGTGTTTTGATGATGAAATTATTGTTAAGTGAATTCAGGAAATTGTTACCTAGTCTATTTTTGGCAGAAAGAGAATTGTAGATAATGTATGTATAATCGAAACCTTTCATCAATATTATATTATGTCTCTCTTCCAGGCTCATAATCTGTTTACTGAAATCACTTGTTTCCTATTTCTGCTTTGGTGATCTTTATTATATCACAATGATGGAGTCACTTTTGTTCCCCATTCTATTGATCTTTTCTGATTTCTATCCACTGTACTTCACATTTCTGATTCCTCAGTTTCTTCACATGATTTTGTCCTCAATATACAATGCTATGTAACTATTATACCCTCTTTACCTATCCTGTTTATTTTGAATATGACACATCTATCCAGAGTTATGTTGATGATTTCATCCTGATAGGTCTCAGTGAAAACTATTAAGTCAAGTTTGCCCCTTTGCTTTAGGACATCAAATTAATTTAAAAAAAAACTTATTTGAGGGCTCTATGTATATGTGCATATACACATATATGTGTGTATGAATGTGTGTGTGTGTGTTTGTACCTCATATATAGCAGTGTTTCTCAAAGTGTGGTCTGGGAACACTTAGGGGATGTTGCAAACCCTTTCAAGGGCTCTGTAAGGTCAAAACTACTTTCAAGGTATACTAAGTTATTTAAATTTTTAATATGGCAGATATTAACTGATTAAGTGACAAACAAAATCTCTTTGTTCTCAATTTTTACGATTTGGGAAGAGTCCTGAGACCAAATTTAGAACCACTTTTTTTTTTTTACTGTATCCTTTTCTCTTCAGATTTTTTTTCCACCTCAACTTATGGATGTCTCAACTTTATAATATTTTGATTGATTATAACAACTCTATGGAATCTAGGTTGGTGGGCATACATGGGTATTTTTTCCCTCCCAATATGTTCTTTATGTTTAAGTGATTTTTTGGATTTGCAAAAAATATTATCACTCTTTGTTAACCACACTATATCCTTAGCCAGTAGCCTGACATTCCAATATTTTGAGTCATAGTCCAGAAATCCAAATCCATTCACATATCATCTTTTCAGCTACCATCTTTTTATCATTTTCTTTCCTCCCTTGTGCATTCCTTCCTTTCAATCACAGGCAAGTAACATATAATATGTGCCCTTATGTTTTTCAATTTTATTGCCTAAGATTTTGTAATCATTAAAATTCTTTTGAGGTTCCATCTAGCAATATCATTTGTTCCCTCAAGAATCACCAGAAGTAGATAGCAGTAATTTGTTTTGATGAAAATTTCCTAAGATTAAGACTTTTCTGATCCCCTAAGTTATTGATGAATTCTTCCTCCTGAAATTGTACTCTGCTTATATATTCATTTGTTTACGTGCTATTCCTCTACCAACCTTCACCAACAGAATATAAGCTATTTGACTGTATGGGGTGTTCAAGGAGGACTAGTATTTCTGGTGTGAGGGCTTGCCAAACCCTTTTCAGGGCTACTTATCCACCTTTGGTACCCACCAGGCACTCCACTCTCACCTGTGGCTCCATGAAGCTATAGTATATGCAGCAGCCACACTCTGGTAAACTGTCTTAGCAGATGGGCTAAACCACATTAAGGGTAATCAATAGGCTTTAAATGTATGGGAGAGTTGGGGAACTGTTTACCCTATACCTGTGAAGACTGGCCGTGGTGTAATGGGAGGATGAGAACAATGTGTCCAATCACTGTGAAGGTGGATGAAGCAGGCATTGTGGAGCACTTACAGGTTGGTTGGGCATCAAAGATTCCAAGGTTATTCACTGCATCCTAGGCCATCACAAGTTGTCCTGACTTTTGTCTTGCCACTGGACTTCAATAACTATGGAAGAAAGAGTGGAGCTGATGAGTTTGCACAATTCTGCCTCACTTAAATCAGATTCATGCACAAGTCAAGACATCATGATGTCATTGGTCCTTTTTGAAAACAAAGGACAAATAATAGAAGGTACCTGAGAGCAAGAACCCTTTTCCTTCCTTCTTTCCTTCTTTCCTTCCTTCTTTCCTTCTTTCCTTCCTTCCTTCCTTCCTTCCTTCCTTCCTTCCTTCCTTCCTTC
>NW_020950792.1:11723823-11878080 GCF_900497805.2 Vombatus ursinus
TTCCTTCCTTCCTTCCTTCCTTCCTTCCTTCCTTCCTTCCTTCCTTCTTTCTTTCCTTCCTTCCTTCCTTCTTTCTTTCCTTCCTTCCTTCTTTCCTTCTTTCCTTCCTTCCTTCCAATTTAATTCAATCTCCTTTGCTTAGTGATCTCCAAAATCTACCTCCACTCTACCTTTCCAGGCTCATTACATATTACTCTCTGCATTCCAGATACACAAGAAAACTCTCATCCAGAATATGACCTGAACTCTGCTTTGCTTAATGTGCTTGTAATTCCTTACTTCCATTTCTTCTCTGTTGAATGCCTAACCATTTTTAAAGACTGATTCTCAAATGCCACCTTTCATAAATCTTCTTTTAGTATCCCTTGCCTCTAATGAATTCATTGATCCACATTCTCCACAGATTTTACCTAGCACTCTTTTTTCTAACTCTAATGTTCTTATGTAACATTGTGCACTCTCTGTGATGGTATTCTGCCTGCCTACTAAATGTAAACTCCGTTAGGATGGCAACATGTCTTATCTAAACTTTAGATATTCCCAACACCGAGCACAAGTAGGCATTTAATATTTCTTGGATGATATTGTTACATTTATCAAAAGGTTTATTTGAATTCAAAAGCTTTGTTTTATTTTTTAACATGTATGTTGAGAGACAGATAAAGAATTTAAAAATTGAATGCTTGAAATCAGTGAGTCCATTTTCTTTTATGAACCTTTGTTAGAAGTGAGACTAGCAAATCCACACATCATCTGATTTAGGATTCTTTTCAAAACTTGAATTCTTATATTTTGAAGGAACAGTTACTTCTTTGTCAATAGTGGTCGACATGAGTGGCAGCATTATGTGGTCTGGAAAGTAAAATAGGAGATTATCTTAATAAAGAATGAATAGAGTATCACTGCACATTTTAGGAAACCATCAGTTTATTAAGATGATTTATGGGAAATTGTGCTGGGGATAAGTGGCAATCATGACATGAGGTTTGAAAGTAAAGATATGATCCCTTCTGGACACACATCTATATGCTTTATGATATCTCAATCTTTTTATTTATATGTCTTCTCTATCATTCTTACTCTCTCTTTTTTTCTTTCTTCCTCCATTTTCTTGAATTTTGAGGAGTGAAAATGGAAGGAAAGAACTAGGCAGTTACGTAGTTTGGAATATCATTTGAAACAAGTTTCTATTAAAACTCTAGAAAAATACAATATCATTCAGTTTGATAACTCTTTTAGCTTTCTATAGAAGCTATGAATTGCATCCAAAATAAAAATCTAAAGTAGAAACGATTGAATTGTTTACTGAAATACATGAAATAAATCAATACATGAAATAAATCAATTTTCCCCAAAGACAACAGACACATTGTATAAAGGAAACAATTGCTATTAACTGAAAAAAAAAAAAACAACTTTTATTTATTTATTTTTGCAGATGGCCCTCAAAACAGTGTTTAATAATTCCAGAAATGAACAGTGTAAGCCATTTCCAAAAATAGTTGTACCAGGGCTTCCATCTGGTGTGATGCTCTGTTAAGTTCTGGGATCCATACTTCTGTAACATAAATGCAGAGCAAGTACATGCTCTGTTGAACCACAAGTTTGTTTCACAAATATTGGCTATCACCTACATAAAATTCTTCATAAGACATTAGCTATGTTTATGTGGCACCAAGCAAACAATGCTTTCAGCAACAAACTAGCGTGCCCAGCCACATCCCAGTAGCATTTTTCTCCATTTAAATAATTTCTTTATGAGGGAATGTTAAGCTGTCTGTCTGTTCCTAGCTAAGGAGAGCCTGATGTGATGGAGAGAATACTCAACCAGAAGTCAGAAGGCCTGAATTTTGCCACTTGCTTGCTGTGTGTTATTGAGCAAATCACTTCTCTTCTCTGGACACCAATTTACTCTTGCTTAAATGAAGAGAATTGAGATAGATGAAGCACTGAAAACTTCTCTGAGTTCTACAATTATTTTATACTTTGGAGAAAAATTCTCCTACTGCAACAGCTATCATGATTATTTGGCCCTACCCCTATTCATCCTGTTACATATTGAGGTAATCTCTAGTGTCCTCTCTACCTTCAGTTCAAGGGAAGTGGCATAAATTGTCCATTTTACAACATTTTTTTCTGTATCATTAACCAAATTGGAGCATCAGATCAATGAATGTTTCCATATGCTGTGCCATGATTCAGCTATGTTGCCTTCTAATGAATGGTGAAGTTTAAGCTACCCCATTCTCTTTCTAAATGCAGAGAAGATCATTTTAGCTTATGTTTGGACTAAAAAACTGGTTTAAGTATTGTGACAGAATTTATAGTCTGCTGGCCAGAAAAATAACCTGCTTCTATTCAGAGATTGTGTTGTGGAATATTTTCTATGCATTTCAAAAATGACAAACTGTGAAATGAGTATGACTATTAAAAATAGTTGCTGTGTGCATACTTGAGTATAGATTTATACAAATATTACTCAATTATGTGTAAATATAAATGCACAGATTATATACATATATATAGATATATAAAATATGTGTGTATGTAGGCAAGCACATGTACATTCAGCACATTTTAGGAACATGAGCAAAAATTACAACTGCTTTTCTTTTTGTCAATGTTATATAGTTAATATACTTTATGAGAATTCCTTTTCTTTCCTAATTTCTTTGAACAGAAAAAAAAACACCACTGAGGAATTGCCAAATATGATCTAACTTGGACTCATTGTCAGTGTTTAATTAGACATCTGTTAAATGTCCATAATAGGAAGCTCAAAAACGTCCTCTTGCAATTTGTACATATGATTAATTATTCACATGGCTAAAGTATATCTAAAAAGTATTTTGTTATTATTGGAATTATTACAAAAATGAATTAGGTCTTTTTATGGAATTATGGACATTTTGACATATTGCTACTAACTTTAGAGTAATTAAAAAAGTAGTATCACTTACCTTATAATTGGAATTTTGATATTTTATCTCCTGTTTGTGTTTTCAAATGCTTTGAATACATTAACATTTCACTACCTGGTTACTAATAAAGTACCAACTAGCTACTAGTAAGTTTGCACAAATTTATCAGCCAATTTAATAAAACACCTTAATAATTGATCTGTAACTGGTCAGTTAGTTAAAAGAAGTGATTTGTTCTCATGGGTATATACCATGTCACATTTAGCGATGGATGTTGTATGAATAAGTATCCCTAGAAGACTTCTAACAGGTAAACATGACATTCTTGCTACCTTTTTAATAAAGAGCTAAGACCCTTTATTTTGTTTTTTGATCCAGAAGTTAAGGAGTGGAATCACCTCTGAATCTCAATAGTAGCCATAGGAACCTGAAAAAAATCACATGTGAAAAAATAGCAAATGATATCTTCCTCATGAAAAAATATCTTTTTAAACTCTATATTTTACATTTATTTATATATGCACATGATTTTTCTTCAATATAATACAATCTGCTTAAAATTTTTTCTTTAAATTTATTTTGTGTATTTTGTAAAAAAAAAACCTTGTACTTCATATGTTTATTTACACACACATATCTATTTATAATGTGTACACTGGCACATTGCTTGGAAAATAGTAGACAGAGGGGCAGTTAGTGGTATAGTGGATAGAGCTCCAGCCTTGGAGTCAGGAGGACCTGAATTCAAATCCAGCCTCAGCTATTTGACATTTACTAGCTGTGTGACCCTGGGCAAGTCACTTAACCCTGATTGCCTCACCAAAAAAAAATAGCAGACATTTAATAAATGCTTATTGATTGTCCAAACTGGCCAGTTATCCTCATCTCCTAAAGTATTAAACACAATCCAAAGGATTTGTTTTCTACATCATACTGTCAACTGGATGGAACCTCTAATTTATGACTGGAGTAGAACAAAGCAGGCTAGAGACAGGAGAGTCAGGAACCAAACAGAAGTTTAATTTCAAAGTGAGGGAAATGGCTTGCAATCAAAAACATTTGCCAGAGTCCCATCCCTAGTGGGGAGTGAGGGGACCTGTTTTCATGTAGGCAAATCTGAATACTTATACCCATAGCTATGCAGTGAACTGTAGCCCTGACAATGAGGGGTAGCAAAAAAGTGTGACAAATTTCATTCATAGCAGGGCTTCATGACCAGAACATGGATACAGCACATGCTAGTCCGAGCTCAGAGAACAACTGGTGTTGGTCAAATAAATACAATAATTATATGAAACAATTCAGAGGGTTAGTGCAAGAATTATTGTTATACCAAGCTCAGGGAATAGCTTGCTTGCTGGGCCTTACTTGCTGGAAAACAAGGTATCTCTTAATATCTTGACAATAGTGTCAGGAATCTTTCTTCTTAGCTATCATTAGCAATATTGTAATTATAATTGACATCAAAACACCTTTTAATTGTTGGGTAATATGAGGACACAAAAATTAACCCTATCTTACTTGGCTCTTTTACTTTACCATATTAATTCTCAGTAAAACCTGGTAAAAATGAAAGAAGGTGGCAACTTTTTGTTTGCCAGTAGAGAAGTATGACCTTATTTAAAACTGTCTTATTCCATGGAAAAAGACACCTTCATTGACTTTTAGATTTGTTAGAAATTGGAAAGTACATGTTTCAAGAAAGGAGTGCTGAGTTGTCATAGGTAATAGTAACAAGGAACATGATTGGAAGGAGATTCTTACAGTGGAAATGACACTTGATTTGGAATGAGAATATCTGGGATCAAACCTAAGCCCTGACACATACTATCTGTGTGACTAAGGAAAATTCACTTAACCTCTCTGGACATCAGTTTCTTCATCTGTGCATGGATAATTTCTATGGATCCTTCCTAGTTACATCTCTATCCAACATTCTGTAAGCCATGGTAGGAATATAGATCGAGAGTATTAAGTAAGGGTTAAAGACAGAGATCCTTTGAAGACCCTTGCTCTTTCAATCTGTCTCTGTTTCTATTATCTCTTCTGTCTCTCAGTCCATTTTTCTCTCTTTCTGTTCTCTACTACTTCACCTCCCCCCCAATGGAAATCTTTCTCTAAGTCTTAATATTTTGTGGATACCAGGGAACACTCAAGCTGTTCATCTGTTATTGCTTGCTCCTTCAGGCTACTTCCTTTGCTAGTCATGCATGTTGTTCATAATTTCTTTTACATCACTTTCCTAAATGCACACCATCTTTGGTAATGTGTTGCAGCATTTAAAAATATATATCCATAAAAAGAAGAAATAATCTCTTTTATCAGGTAAATTTCCATTCAATCCTTTTGTAAAGTACTATTTTGCTCTGTATGTACTTTGAGCTAAAATGTCTTTATCTTTTGTGTGCATATACAGATTCTCTTGTGATTTAAAAGATTTAATTTTTGATACAGAGTCTTTTTCATATTAAATATCTTGATTCAGTATCCATCTGATATGGATTATCTAGTGTAGTATAAATTCATTCTTTTCATCAAAGATCATTTTGCACCTGCTTTATCTATATGGTTTCTGTCTGCTTCTATTCTCATGTGAATCTTCAACTGTATTAAGTTCTTTTGTGTTCCTCATGCTTCTACTCTGTGGACATGCTGATTCAAGTTTTGTTCAAATGGATTATACAATTATGATTCTAACTTCGGTAGATTTTTTGGTGTCTTGAGAATTCACTGACTTGAAAAAAATAGTTTTCCCAACATTATGGAAAGCTTTAGATTTTTATAATACATGCTTTAGGGTATGTTGTGAGTGTTATAAAATTAACTTTTTGCATTTAGAACAACCACTCAAGGAAAAACAAAACTACAAGCAGCTTTTCAGTACACACCCATTCTTTTCAACATTGGTTTCAATCATTCAGTCAATGAGCATGTATTAAGTGACTACTGTGGGTCAAGCACTGCTATCTGTAATGAACACATAAAGCAAAATCAAAAGCAGATT
Source organism: Vombatus ursinus (assembly GCF_900497805.2). Taxonomy (NCBI): domain Eukaryota; kingdom Metazoa; phylum Chordata; class Mammalia; order Diprotodontia; family Vombatidae; genus Vombatus; species Vombatus ursinus. The sequence continues at coordinate 11,729,749 of NW_020950792.1, forward strand.
CTACTTCCAAGAAGTTTATGTTCAATTCAGGGAGACATCATGTACATAATTAAACATAAAATAAATACAAAATAATTAAATAGAAAAAAAATTAGAGTGCTGAGGCAGTGGCATTAGCTTTTGGGAGGACTAGGAAATTTCTCGTCTCATGAAAGAAGTAGTTGATATAAGCTGTGAAAGAAGAGGTTGGGTTAAGGAAAGAATGAATTTCAGGCCTTCAGCATGACTCTAGAAAAGGCATGAAAATGAGGTGTGGAATATCATGTGTGAAAAGCAAGACTGACTGGATTGGAGAGTGCATAGAAGTAAGTATCTATACTAAGTCTGGAATGATAGAGTAGGCTTAGAATGTAAAGAACATTTAATGACACACAGGCATTTATATTTTATCCTAGAGGTTGAAAGGAAATGTATTTAGAGAGTTTAAGTGCTTTCTTAAGGTCACATAGATCAAAGTAAAGCCAGGACCAGAACCTAGTGTTCCATTCCCCATTTCAATTCCCCACTTTCCACCATACCACATTGCCCTGTGAATGAATGAATGTAAATGTTTAAACAAAGCATTTATTAATCATTTTGTACTGAGATCTATGCTAAATGCCAAGGCTACCAGCAGAAACTTGGACTAGTCACCATTTTCAAGGATCTCAAATTCAAATTGTGGTAAAATCTACAAGGAAGGAATAGGAGCTGAGAAGATGGTAAGGCCTGGTGCTTAGGGTGCAGTGATAAAGCAAATGGTTGAGTCTGGGTAGTCATCTGTCTTACCAGATGACTGGTAACTAATTCCTCATTTAACTGGTGCGAGTGGCTGTGTCTGCCTTACAGTGGGAAGGGGTAGATGTAGGGCTGGAGGGATGAGGTTTACAACTATTTGTTAAGGGAGAAGGGATTTAAGGGTTAATATGAAGTAAGGGTTCAGGTTTGCAGATGGGGTTGGGGGAAGGGGTTTATAAGCATGCAAAAAAGAGGGAAGATGGGGAAGAACGTTTTGTCAGGAAGGTTGGAGGCTTGATGGAAAGGCTCCTTGTCATGTGCTACTGTCTCCCACCAATGCTGACAAATTAGTACTGTGTCCCACACATTCTAAAGGCAAGTTCCATAGCAGTAGAATTTAATTTTTTTTTCTGACCCAGATAGATACCTAAAGAGCATCAATTTAAATCTTTTTCACAATATAAGAGATGGTGAGTTTATCAACTTTATGGCCTGGTCTCAAGAGGTATAAATAAATATGATGTACAAGTATAAGGATTTACCATATACCAGATTTTAGCAAGTGACTGATAGTGAACAAGATAAGATAAGTCAAGTTAAGGGAGTCAGCAATTTGAGAATTTTGACCTAGGACTAAGAAGGATCCCTAGAACCTCAAAGATATAGTTTCAAAAACCATAATAAAACAGACATTTCCATGCCTTCTCAAAATATGGAGTGGTATCAGTCCAATTTCCAAGGACCCTAATGTTCAGCCTAGTTAGATCTTGATTCTATTTAATATTCTCTGTATCAACAGAGTTAGAAAACATAAGCATTTGGCTAAAACTAATTCATTTAGTATTGAGCCTTTCTACAAAGATAGAAATTTCCATGATGACAAAACTTAATAAAAATAAAAAAGTAGAGGAGCATATTAAACTGATCTCTTGTCATACTTCCTGATTTTGTCAAAACCACTCAATATTTTAACACATGCATAAGATGTGTACTAATGTTTATTTTCATATTTCTATTAAATTCTAAAAAAACCTTGTAGAATAAATTCTACAGGTTTAGTATTTGAAAATTGATTCATACATAGATTTATATTATATTTCCTTCCCTTCCTTTCAGCCAGTGTACTATCCTGCAGGACAAAAATGATTTTTTTCTCACTACATTCTGCAATTATTGTTTATATGTCCTATTATAAAACAACAAAAAGAGAAAAAAACTACACCAGCTTTATGTTTTTCTTGAAATAGTGGCAGAATTGTATTACTTTTCTTGGAATAGTGGCAGAATAGACTCAGTTCTATTACACTCAGTATATATTTGAGAAATTACATCTTTATCAGAGAAAACTGCTATAAAATTTTCATATTCATTGTTTATGGGATCATTCAGAAAAATGTAAATTCCCAGATTATCTCTTTTAATTAGATCTATTTTTGTTTTTGCTTTGCCTGAGATCATGAGTGATATTCCTGCCTTTTTTTACTTTGGGTGAAGATTTTGTATTTTTGGGCTCAAAGATCACTGCAGATGGTTACTGCAGTCATGAAATTAAAAGATGCTTGCTCCTTTGAAGGAAAACTATTTCAAATCTGGACATCCTACTAAAAAGCAGAGGCATCATCTTGCCAATAAAGGTCCTTATAGTCAAAGCTATGGTTATTTCAGTAGCAATGTATGGAGAGATGGACTATAAGGAAAGGTGAGTACCACAGAATTGACAGTTTCAAATTATGGTGCTGGAAAAGATGTTTAGAGTCCCTTGGACCACAAGGAAATCAAATCATTCAACACTTAAAGAAATTAATTCAGACTCTTCATTGGAAGATCAAGTAATGAAGATGAAGCTTAAATACTTTGGCTGAATAATGAGAAGACAGGACTCATTAGAAAAGACTCCCTTGTTGAGAAAGGATGAAGGCAGAAGGAAAAGGGAATGGAAAAGAATTAGATGGATATGCAGTATCATGGAAACAACAAATATGAACTTGGACAGACTTCAAGAGATAGTGAAGCATAGAAGGAGTTCTTTTTTCCAATGAGATATTTTACATTTTGTTCTATTTTTTCCTTTGTTTGACTGTTTTATTATTTCTTGGTGTTTCATGGAATCATTAGCTTCCAGTTTTCCAATATGAGTTTATATTTAAGTCTTTCCTGCCAGTGTACTAACTTTTTTTGGTCAAATTCTTTTGTTGTTGTTGTTTGCTCATTTTTCTATTCTATTTCTTGACTTAGAACCTCATGTTAAAATTTGACTTTGTTCACTTGGGGGTAGTGAAGCACTTTTGCTTCAGGCATTTTTGTGTTGCTATTTTCAGAGCTAGATCTGGGGATCTACAAAATTTTGTTGCTTACAAGGTGGTTTGATGTAGGGATAGATGTAGTCACTGATTTCCTGATCTGTACTCTTTTCTTTACCCAGGAAAGGCTCTAGCTGCCCTACAGTCACAAGCTCTTTGATTCCTCTTTGCCTTGGAACTCTGACCAGAAACTGAATATGGACAACAGAGTTGCCAATCAGTGGCAGTTATACCCAATGCCAGCAAAGGGCTCCCTATAATCTTTTTCTGTCCAGTTGTTTGACCCCCTTAACATTCCTGGTCTGGGAGTTTTCAAAACTGCAAATACTGCTACTGTGGCAACTGTTGCTGCCACTGTTAGAGGGCTCTGAATAGGTCTTTAACCTGCTGTCACAAACTCTTCCTGCTAACCTCCTAAGTTTTTGTAGGCCAGAAAAATGTCTCACTCTGACCTTTTGTTGTCTCTATGGCTCAAAAATTTGAGGCATTGTTTTAAAGTTGTTTGGAGGGTAATGTTGAGAGGTTTACCTGGGTTGCTTCTAATCTGCCATTTTGACTCTATTCCATCCAGCTTTCTGACTGTAAGTATATAACAATAACCAATTTCCAGTGGAAGTAGGGCTCTCTTCATTAGGGAGTTTTCTGTACTACTGAAACCACAGGTCCACACTAATAAAGAAAAAATTAGTAAATATCACTGTTAGGGAATTCAACTGACCTCTTGGGAAAGGCATACCTGATCTGATAACTTTGGATCAAAGATGAAAGAGCAGACTAGAATTATAAAGATTTCTTAGTATATTAAGGAATATGATCTTATTAATAGCAAATTCAGATTCCTGAGTCACAGATTTGATTTTTATATCCTTTCAGGCCCACTTAGATTATACAGCAAACCAGTAACATTCTGAAGCAACTTAGGATGGATAAGTAAAAGTGAAAGTTTTTTAAAAGTGAGAGAAAGAGGGGGATCAATTAAAGGAGTAAAAGGTAAATATAGCTGGCAGGATTTATTTTTCAGAATAAGGAACCATTTCCTGTTCAAGGGGAAGAAACAAGGAAAACAGACCAAATACTTCAACAAATGTGAAAATAGTGCTTTTAGATAAAACTGCAGGACCTCTTAATCAAGGATGACAATAAATTATTGCAATAATGGATGAAACCATCTTCTTTACCAAGTCCTTCCTTAAGGGTAAGACTTTACTAATATTAGGCCACCAGGTAGTTGGAGAATTGTTAGTGCATCAAGACTTCCTATTTTTTTTCTCCTTACCACCATAAATTCCCTGTATATTATTATAATCACTCTATAGCATTGTTCCTAGGGAATTAACACATCATGGATAGTTTTTATGTGTCAAATTTTTCTTTTTTCTTTTTCCTCCAGAGAGCTCTGTTCATCTAAAATCATAGAATCATAGGAACACAGATCTCTAAACTGAAGTTATGATAGAGTCTAATCCCCTCATTTTATAAAAGATAAAACAGAGGTCCAGAAAACCAAGTGAATTGTCTAAGGTCACACAGAGATCAGAAAAAAAAGTAATAGAGATCACAGAAAAGATGAACCCTTGGAAATTCACAGTTACTCCTATTTAGTCAAACAGAGGCTCTTATTGTACCAAGAGAATTACTCAAACTCAGAGTTTGTTGGGTCCTTACACATCACCTTATCCAGCTTTCACCTGAAAAACAATCCCCTCTATAACATCACCCATCAGAGGTCATCTGGTCTTAATTTGAAGATCTCTAAGAAAGAGGAACTCAATGTCAGTCTATTATACTCTTAGCTCTAATAAGTCTATTTTTTTAAATTTTTAGGCAATTGGGGTTAAGTGATGTGCCCAGGATCACACAGCTAGTAAGTGTCAAGTGTTTGGTCTGAGGCCGGATTTGAACTCAGGTACTCCTGACTTCAGGGCCAGTGCTCTATCCACTGCACCACCTAGGGGCCCCTTTAAAGGGGCCATCCCTTGACTCACCTTTTTTTTTTAAGTGAGACAATTGGGGTTAAGTGACTTGCCCAGAGTCACACAACTAGGAAGTGTTATGTGTCTGAGATGGGGTTTGAACTCAGGTTCTCCTGATGTCAGGGTCAGTGCTCTATCTACTGCATCACCTAGCTGCCCCCCCACCTCTAATAATTCTTGATTTTTCTCCTTATATTGAATTTAAAAAATATATCAGATAAAATTTACATAATATCAAGGGCATCCTTGATGAAGATGGGGGAAAAAAAAGCACTTCCACAAAACTCATTCCATGGCAGATCACTTCCTTAGAGTCATGTTGCTGTCTCACAGTTCTTTCCAATACATTATCCTTCTAAGTATCAGCTAGCAGAGGACTAAATGATGAAATATAGGAATGATAGTCACTGCAGGAAGGAAGTGTACTCTTTTGAAGAGGAGGTGTTCCCCATCATGCCAATGCCAAGAGCAAAGTCCCATTCACTCAGCACTAGTTACAGCAATGAATTATGACATCTCCAGTAGGTCTTATCTGACTGGAATGACTTTTAGTGTTGCACTAAAGATGGTATGAACACCTATTTCTGAAAATCAGCCTAAGCAAATATAGAGAGGCTCATCCCGAAAAGGTTGACCAACTGATAAATGTGTGTGCATATTGTGTATATGTGTATGTTCATATATGTGTGTAGACACACATGTGTACACATGTATATAACACACATGCATGCATGTATGCATGTATATTTGACCACATCAAATAATGAATTCTGTTTACTAAGTTGTAGATTGGTAGCAATTTGTGTTTTTGGGGGGTACACTAACATTAATGAGATCACATATATTCTATGACTTATAATATAACATAGTGTTAGCATTACATTTTTCACATGTCTTCCTCTGTTTTTGCAGATTCATTTTATTAAATTTACCACAACTCATTGAAATAAATATGATACATAAATAGGAACTTAAAACAAAACTCAAAATATAAGGCAATTCATTAGCTTTGTAGAAAATATTAATGAAAGAATTATTTGTAGCTTAAAGAAATACAATTACACACACACAGCTTTCTCTTAGAAAGATAGTAAAAATAAGGAAGGAGCACTTTGCAAACAAAAAAAAGTTTAACAGTTTTCCTAGCTCAATGAATTGTTGGAACTATTTTTCTTCCTAGAGAATAGCTACAATTGAATTATTTTTACTCTATAATTTGTGACAGGCAATCACCAGAAGACATCACCAATTAGTTTCAATAAAATCCTCCAAACACGAATACTTTTCTATATGATAAGTAATTTGGAATACCTGGCTCTCTCAAGTCTTTATTCCATACCAAGGCCAGTCTGGGGTGGTATGCGTTAGATAAGGAAGGAGGGAAATAATCATTATGTACCTACTATTTGCCATGTATTATGCTAAGTACTTCACAAATATCTGAGTTCATTATCACAACAACCTTGGAGGTAGGTATTGTTAATATCCTCATGTACAGTTGAGGAAAATTAGGTAGACAAAGTTTAGGTGACTTGCCCAGGGGCACATAGCTTGTAAGTGACAATGGCAAGATCTGAACTCAGGTTTTCTTACTCCAGGCCCACCACTCTATTTACTGTACTACCTTGCTGCTTTGGGCCTACACTAATATTCAACATCATTCTGCCCATACTAGAGATGAAGTCAAGTGAAAACTAAATTTAAGATGCCATTGCAATGGTGACTCATTCTATATCGTTGTCTCATATTTCTTCTCATATAAGAATTAATATTCTTTAGTGTGAAAATAAAATGGAAAACAGAACTTTTATTACACCTCACACACTATCCTGACTGTATAATTGTGATAGTTAATCTTTATATGACTTTAATTTCATGCAACACTAAAAATATTAACTCATTTCTTCCTCAGAACAGCCCTATAAAGTACATCTTCTTATCCCCATTTCACAGAGGAGAAAACTAAGGCTGAAATATTAAGTGACTTTTCCAGGACCAGATAGATAGTAAATATCTGAGGGAAGATTTGAACTTAGGTACTGACATGATGGGGAGCACCTCCTCTTCAGAAAGGTACACTTTCTTGCTGCAGTGACTGTCATTCCTATATTTCATCATTTAGTCCTCTGCTAGCTTATGCATAAAAGGATAATGCATTCCCAACAACTATGAGTCAACAGTGTGACTCTAAGGAAGTAGTCTGCTATGGAATGATTTTTGTGGAAGTGTTTTTTTTTTCCATCTTCATCAAGGATGCCCTTGATGTTTTGTAAATTTTTTTCTAAATTATCAGATAAAGATTTCTAAGAAAAGAGTCTTTTATACAAATTCTCTATGTCCTCATCTTCTGTAACAGAAATTGATATGTAACATGAAATCTTATAACTAAAACAAAGATTTTGTAGAAGTATACATATGTGTCAGGAATTATTCATATCTTTCTATCACTTTTTTTTAAACAATAAGGTCCATCTCCCCACCCTAAATATTTGGAACTCTCACTTCTTTCTCATTTGTTGATAACCAGCCCCTCATTGATTTTATGACTGTTTCTTTCAAAACAGACCTATTCTTTGTAAACTTGATTTAATACCTTTGGTCTTCCCCTTTGGTCTTCCCCTTTGTTTTCTTTACTGTTACCTCTACACTACCTGAAGGACAGCAGAGATGGTGATTTTAGAGTTCAAATATGGTGGCTTCACTGTTATTGATGGAGAACAAAATTGAATTTTCAGGTACAGCCTTTATGATCATATTTTATATATCTCTAACAGAACTTCCCAGAGCCTACCATAGTGACTTGCATATTTTATGTGATGAGTGAAATTTCTTGAGTTTTACTGTTGAATTCCAATAAAATCAAACTTGTTGTAGAATTACTGCACTGTGGGTTAACCAGGACTTAAACAATCTATTATGTAGCAATAATTTGCAAAATGAAGAGAGGTGCTAACTCTCCCATATTGTCTTACTCATATTGTTCACATTTTTTCAGGCACCTTATTTAGTCAAGGGTAAAGGTGTTTATAGAGTTGTAAATAATATTAGGCTTTGCAATGTTCAAAATACCAAACATGGAAAGAATTATTGGCAATATACAAGTGCCTTTTCAATTATATTATCAGTAACTGCAAAAACATAAGTAACAAGAAATAGCACTTCAGAGTTTTAACCTGTGAAACAAATCAGGAACCAATATAAGGGTCTATATCCAAGGTAAAAATCAAAACAAACAGACAAAAAAAATAAACTAGAATGTTAGCCAAGAGGGAAAAAAAGCAGAGCCACTACAAGGAAATGTTTATTGGTAATTAGTGAATTAGTATTATCATTTAAGGCTAAGGAAACAAATAAGAGATGAGATTAAAAAGTAACAAGAGATTAACATGCAATAAAAATATTGTATAGTAATGTATAAAAACATCTTGGCCAGGCAGTAATTTCTTTGGCTCTGACTTCTCTTTGTAAGTCTAAATGATTAGTTAGTTCAAGTTTGTTAGTGAATAAAAGGGTGGGAGTTAATATGTTACCCATATTATTATCAGTATGGTTAATCTACTTAGTAGGTTAACTAGCTTTCCTTAGAATTAAATGACTTGACTGAATTCATGTATCCAGAAAGTCAGAAGTGAAATTTGGACCCAAGTCTTTCTGACTATAAGGTCAATTTTCCAGTAACTATTTCTTGTTGCTTCTATTAACCAGTCTCTAGTCATTAAATTAGTATATAGTATATAGTATAATTAGTATAGAGAATAAGTGTACTGTTGCACTGAAGGTAGAGTTAAAAATTGTTGCATTTTTTTCTGGAAAGCAATATGACAATATTATACAAGCTATAAAACTGTTTGAGTAATTGATACCATATGTGTTTTTCAAAAGAAATATAATTTTATAGAAATGTATTATAAGTGAAATATTTATCATATCTATATTTTTAAAAATTGTGAACTTTATTTTTAATAACTAACACCTCTAAAATCTGCCTATAAATCAGAAAATAACATATTAATGTAATGACATACTTTCTTCATATGGAATGACAAATATGAAGAATACAAAGATGGATGGGAAGAGTTTTGTGTAGTTATGCAAAATGCAGAAAATACAATCAGAACAATATGCACATTGTCCACAGTTACATTAACAAATGCAATATTAACAGTGAATTAAAATTGGGGAAAATATACAGGAGAAAAAGATCAGTAGGAAATATGTAAATGAGCTAAATATTTTATTATTATTTCTAAATATGTAATAAAGAACATAATGGCAACATAACATAGTGGACAAAGAGCTGATCTTAAAGCCAAAAAAAAACTGAAGTCCCTTTTCTGATGCATACAGGCTGTGTGACCATAGGAAAGTCACTTAATGTCATTGTGTCCTGTGCTACTCTGCAAGACTAAGTTGTAAAGAAGATGCCAACCTGCAATGGTAGAGGGAATTTCATCAGCCTGGATTATCTTATATCAAGCAAATCACAGGTCCAGGTATCATCATCATCATCATGATCATGGATCTGTACTTTGAATGTTGTGATTAGTCCCTCCTTGTTTGTTACAAATTTTAATAAAATTCTGCAATATGAAACAACACAGCTTGAAGGCAATGGACAGGTGTTATAGGAAATCTAATTGGGAAGCTTGAATAATATATGAAACAAAGCAGTGAGTATTTGCTAAATGACTATTATATCGAATCCCTTTAAAATATTTTCTCATTTAATCTTCACAACAACTGTGAGAGAGAGGTGATATTATTTTTAATATAATATTATAACCCCCCAATTAAATGTTAAAACAATTTTAACAGTTTAAAAAAGAAATTTTGACTTCCAAATTCTATCTTTCCTTCCATACCCCATTCTGCACTCCTTGAAATGGTAAGCAATCCAATATAGGGTATATATGTGCAATCATGTGAAACATTTCCATATTAGTCTTTTTGTATAAGAACATTCAAATAAAAAGGAAGAAACAAAGGAAGAAAAAGAAAAATAGTTTGCTTCAGTCTTTATTCAGACAATATCAGTTCTTTCTCTGGAGGTGGATAGCATGCTTCATCATGAGTCCTTTGGGTTTGTCTTGGATCATTGTATTGTTGAGAATACCTAAGTAATTCGCAATTATTCATGGTACAATATTGCTGTTTCTGTGAACAACATTCTGGTTCTGCTTCCTTCACTTTGCATCAGTTATTATCATCATTTAAGATTTAAAAAAACAAAAAACAAAAAACAAAACTGAGTCTGACAGAAGCAAAGTAACTTGCCCAGGGTCACACAGTTAGTGTATGAGATCATTTTCGAATTCAAGTCTTCTTAACTTCAGGCATAATTTGAGATCAGGTACTTTTAAGCCACCTTCCTTCATAATTTACAAAACTTATTCCCTTGATATTCTCAACCTTCTGTTCTTCCAAATTAGTTTTGTTTGATTTTTTTTCTGGCTATAGAAAATAATCTTTGGGTAAATTGATTGATATGGCACTCAATAGGTAAATTAATTTAGGTAGAATTGTCATTTGTATTACATTGACTCAGACTACCCATGAGCAATTAATATTTCTCCAATTACTTATATTTAACTTTATTTATATGAAATGTGTTTTGTAATTGTGTTCATATAGTTCCTGAGTTTGTCTTGGCAGGTAGTCACCCAAGTGCTTTATTTTCCCTTCAGTTATTTTAAATGGAATTTATTTTTCTGTATCTTCCTGATAGACTTTCTTGGTAATTTATAGAAATGTTGATAATTTATGTGGGTTTATTTTACACCCTGCTATTTTGCTGAAGTTGTTAATTACTTTGATTAGTTTTTTAGTTGAATCTCTAAGTATATCATTGTATCATTTGCAAAGAGTGATAACTTTGCTTCTTCATTGCCTATTCTAATCCTTTCAATTTTTCTTTCTTATTGCTAGAGATCACATTTCTAGAAAAATATTGAATATAGAGATAATAATGGACATCCTTGATTCAGCATGTTCCTCCTGGAAAGGTTTCTAGCTTTTATCCATTACCAATTGTTAGTGATGGTTTTAGATAGATACTACTCATCATTTTAAGGAAATCTCCATTTATTCCTATTTTCTAGCATTTTTTTTCCTTTAATTGAATGCTGAATTTTGTCAAAAGGTTTTTCTGCATCTATTGAGATAGTCAAATGGTTTCTGTTGTTGTTACTGATATGAATAGTTATGCTGATAATGAGCCAGCCCTTTAGTTGGAGAGTGTGATTGCTTCAATCTCCTTACTAGTATTTTATATATTTTTCCCATCAATATTCAGTGAAGAAATTGGTGTATAGTTTGATATTTCTGGTTTAGGTCTTCTTGGTTTAAGTATCAGCACCATATTTGTGTCATAAAAGGTATTTGTTTTTCCAAACAATTTATATAATATTGAAATTAATTGCTTTTTAAATGTTTGGTAGAATTCACTTGTGAATCCATCTGGTCCTGGGTATGTTTTTTTCCTTGAAGAGCTCATTTATGGCTTGCTTAATTTCTTTTTTCTGAGATGGGGTTGTTTAAATATTCTATTTCCTCTTCTGTTAATTCTGGCTATTTACATTTTTGTAAATATTCATTCATTTCACTTAGATGGTCAAATTTAATTGCGTAAATTTGGACAAAATGTCTCCTAATAATTACTTTAATTTCATCTTCATTGGTGACGATTTCCTCTTTTCCTTTTTGTTACTGGTAATTTGATTTTCTTCAGTCTTTTTTTATATCAAACTAACCAGTGATTTATCTATTTTTTTCATAAAGCTGGCTCCTAGTTTTATTTATTACTTCAATGTTTTTTTAACTTTCAATTTTACAAATTTCTCCTTTGATTTTCAAGATCTCCAATTTGATGTTTAATTGAGGATTTTTTCCTTTTGATTTGAATGCCCAATTCATTAATCTACTCTTACTTTTATTGATGTAAGCATTTAGATATATAAAATTTTCCCTAAGCACTGCTTTGGCTGCATCACATAAATTTTGGTATGTTGTCTCATTGTTGTCATTCTCTTTAGTTAAATTATTGATTGTTTCTATGATTTGTTCTTTGACTCAGTCATTCTTTAGGTTTTGACTATTTGGTTTCCAAATGATTTTTAATCTGTTTCCTTGGCTCTTTATTGAGTGTACATTTTTTTATGTTATCATTTAAAGAGGCATTTCATACACACACACACACACACACACACACACACACACACACACATTTGGCAAAGCAACTGGGGTTAAGTGACTTGCCCAGGATAACACAGCTAGTGAGTATCATGTGTCTGTGGCCAGATTTGAACTCAGGTCCTCCTGACTGCAGGGCTGGTACTCTATCCACTGTGCCACCTAGCTACCCTGCATTTAATATTTTTTTTTGTTTTTTGAATTTTGTTGTGAGATTTTAATGCCCTATTCACACGGTCAGTTTTTTATGAAAATGTCATGTACAGATGAGGAGAAAAGTATATTCCATTCTATTCACATTTAATTTTTTCCAGAGTAGTAACATATTTAACTTTTTTCAAATTCTATTCATTTCCTTAACTTCTTTCTTATGTGTATTATGGTTAGATTCAAGTAGTTCTGAAAGGGGAAAGTTGAGATCCTCCACTAAAATAGTTTTATTGTCTATTTTCTCCTGTAACTCATTTAGCTCTTATGAATTTGGATATTATCTCATTTGGTAGATATATATTTAGTATTGATATTATTTCATTGTATATGGTACCTTTTAGCAAAATGTAGTTTCTCCACTTATCTCTTTTAATTAGGTCTATTTTTGCTTTAGTTTTGTCTGAGATAATGATTGCTACCTCTGCTTTTATTTTTTTTTTCCTCAGCTAAAATATAATAGATTCTACTCCAGTCCCTTATTTTTACTCTTTGGGTGTCTCTCTATTTAAAATGTGTTTCTTGTAAATAACATATTGTTGGATTTTGGAATTTAATCCATTTTATTATCCACTTCTGTTTGAAAGGTGAGTTCATCTCATTCATATTCACAGTTATGATTATTAATTGTGTATTTGCCACCAACCTACTCCTTCCTCAAAAGTTTATTTTGCTTCCAACCCCTGCCTCCACTAATACAACCTCCATTCTATCAGTTGCCTTCCCCTTTTCTCATTTCTTCCCTTTAATACTTCCCTGTAGGACAAGATAGATTTCTATACCCAACTGTGTATGTTATTCCCTCTTTGAGACAATTCTGATGACAGTAAAATTCATGCATTACATGCCACCCCCCTCATCTTCCCCTCCATTGAAAAAGCTTCATTTTATGCCTCTTTTATGTAAGATAATTTTCCCCAATCTTCCTTTCCATTGCCCCTTCTCTAAGTGCATCCCTCTTTCTCACCCCTTTAATATTACATTTTTTTAAATTAATGCATCATAGTCATTTCACATCTATCCCTTCTGTTCATATATATTATTTCTAACTGCTTTTTTAATGATAAAGTTCTTATGTGTTACCATTACATCTTCTTATATGGGAATGTAAACATTTTAACTTTATTGATTCCCTTATTATTTCTCTTTCATGTTTACCTTTTTATGCTTCTCTTGAGTCTTATTGTTGCAAATTAAATTTTCTATTCAGCTCTGGTCTTTTCATAAAGAATGCTTGAAAGTCCTCTATTTCATTAAATGTTTACTTTTCACCCTGAAGAATATTACTCAGTTTTACTGGATAGGTGATTCTTTGTTATAATCGTAGCTCCTTTGCATTTTGGAATATCATATTCCAATCCCCACAATCCTTTAATACGGAAGTTGCTAAATATTGTGTGATCTTGACTGTGGCTCCATGATATTTGAATTGTTTTTTTGCTGGCCAATTGCAATATTTTCTCCTTGGATTTGGCTATGATAGTCCCAGGAGTTTTGATTTTGGGATTTCTTTCAGCAGGTGACCAATCTTTTTTTTTTCCAAATTTAATTTTACTCTTTGCTTCCAGGATATTAGGGAAGTTTTTTTTCCCTTGATAATTTCTTGGAAGATGATGTCTAAGCTCATTTTTGTTTATCATGGCCTTCAAGGAGTCCCATAATTTAAAAATTCTTTCTCCTAGTTCTATTTCCCAGGTTAGTTGTTTTTTTCAATGAGATATTTCACCTTTTCTTCTATTTTTTCCCATTCTTTTGATTTTGTCTTATTGTTTCATTGATTTCTCATGGAGTTACTAGCTTTTACTTACCTGGTTCTAATTTTTAAGGAATTATTTCCTTCTGTGAGATTTTATTCCTCTTTTTCCACTTGATCAATTCTGATTTTTAAGGAGTTATTTTCATTAGTGAATTTTTGTACCTCTTTTTTCACTTGGCTATTTCTACTGTTTAATATGTTTTTTCAGGAGATTTTTGTACGTCTTTTACCAAACTTTTGACTCTCTTTTCATATTTTTCTTGTATCACTCTCATTTTTAATACCAATTTTCTCCTTACCTCTTTTATTTGATTTTTAAAATCCTTATTGAGATCCTCCAGGGATTGTTGTTGGGTTTATATCTAATTCACATTTTTCTTTAAGGCTTTACTCATATCTACTTTGACAGTTTTCTCCTTTGGAGTTTGTATCTTGATCTTTCCTGTCACCACAGTACCTTGTTATAGTCGGGTTCTTTTTTCATTGTTTACTCATTTTCTCAGACTATTTCTTGACTTTTAATTTTGTTTTACATTTAGTCTCTGCTCCTGGGGCTGAGGGGGTAGTTTCCTAAACTTCAGGCCTTTCTTGCTTCTCTTTTCAGAGCTAGCAGTTGGGAGTTTGTAGGTTTTTTGTGCTTCCAAGGCGGTATGATCTAAGAAGTATAGTCATTGCTGTCTTTGTCTGTGCTCTGATCCTTACCCATGAAGAAATCTTGTTCCTCTGTTGCCACAGGTACTAGCACTCCTTCTGGCCAGGGAACTGTGCTCAGGTCCCTGCTCTCCTGAAACCACAATTACTAGTGCTCCCATCTGACTTGAGATTGAGACTAGGATCCCTCTCCCCCCTGACCACAATCACTCTTCTCCATCCTGGAACCAGGACCTGGGCTCCTGTTCCTATGTGGCTGCAAGTACTATAGCTCCTTTTGGCCCCAGGACTGTGATCTGGAAATATGTATGAGCAATGAAACAGTGTCTTGATCCCAACACTAGCAAAAAGTCCCCAGCAATCTCCTTTAGACCAGTTGTCTGACCATCTTTGCCCCTTACAAAGTATGTGCTAGATGAATATTTTGACTTAAAGTAACAGTACCACAGGAATAACTCAGCTTTCAGAGCAGAAAAGAGTTTTTTTTTTCACTCAAGCACTGAAATAAGCCCAATTGAAATTATACACGTTAAATTAAAAGATGTCCCCTAAAAGCATCAGGATAGTGTGCTTTATCATCTTGCTGTCATCATTAAAATGCAAGAAATAAATATCTTTGGTAATTAAATGAATATCTGTGTGTGCATGCATATGTGCATGCATGTGTGTGTGTGTGTATACTGATAGGTGACAGATTTATATTTATTTCTGAGATTTTGTAGAAATCTCTTTTATCAAGGATTATAAATCTATCTATGTATTCGTCTATGTATCTATCATGCTCTATCTCTATCATCTCTATCATGCTGAAAATTGGTATGGTGTTGTAATGTATAGAGAGTCAGGCTTAAAACTGGGAAGGCCTGGGTTCAAGTACTGCCTCTACCATATACTGTTTGTGTGAATATGGGAGAATCATGTAAATATCTGTTTTATGATCAAACTTGGTCTGCAGGCTTTGGCCTATAAAATTGTGGCTTGAACTGGATTAAAATGTATTTGGGAAATGTTAAGCAAAATAAATAAAAATATAATACAAAATGGTTAATGTTACTTTGTTGTTCTCTAAATCAATATACAGCCTTTGGGTTTGAAACTACTGTTCTAGACAACTCTATTAAGACTGTTAGTTGCAGAGGAATTATTGACAGAAGTTTCCTTACCTGGGAGTACTCTATACCAATGAAATCAGAAATCCTTTTTATATAGCTTTCAATTACCATATTAATGTCAGTTATTCCTCTTGAATTTGAATGAATTCAGTGGTTGATGTTGTTTGGTAGTTCAATCATGTCTGACTCTCTGTGACCCCATGGACCACAACATACAAGGCCCTTCTGTCTTCCACCATTTCCTGAAGTCTTTTCAAGCTCATGCCACTTGCTTCCTTGACACTATCTACCCATCTCAGCCTCTGCCATACTTTTCTCTTTTTGCCTTCAAACATTCCCAGTCTCTAAGTGTTGACAGATTTGATTTCCTTGCTGTCCAAGGGACTCTGAAAAGTCTTTTTTAGCATCATAATTTAAAGGTGTTTCTGCAGCTTTCAGCTTTCCTTATAGTATAGTTCTCACAGCCTTATATTGCTACTGGAAAAACCATAGCTTTAACAATATGGATCTTTGTTGGCAAAGTGATGTCTCTGCTTTTTAGTAAACTGTACAGATTTGCCATAGTTTTCCTTCCAAAAATCAAGTGTCTTTTAATTTCATGGCTGCACTGTCTGCATTGATCTTTGAGCACAAGAACTTCAGATTTGACACTGCTTCCATTTTTCTCCCTCTAAATGCCAGGTTATGATTGGGTCAGTTGCTATGATGTTATTTTTTATGTCAAGTTTCGAGTCAGCTTTTATGTTCTTTTACCCTCATCAAGATACTTCTTAATTTTTTCTTTTCTTTCTGTCATTGGACTGGTACCATCTGCATATCTGAGATTATTGATATTTCTCTCATCAAACTTAATTCTGGATTGTTATTTATCCAGTTTGGCATTTCACATAATGTACTCTGCATGTGAATTAAATAAATAAATGACAATATACAGCCTTGTTGTACTCCTTTTCAAATCTTAAATCACTCAGTTGTTCATGTTCAGTTCTAACTGTTGTTTCTTGACCCGTATACAGGTTCCTCAAGTGTCAAATAAGATGATTTAGTACTCCTCTATTTTGGGGGACTTGCCTCATTTTGTTGTGATACACATGGTCAAAAACTTTAATGTAGTCAATGAAGCAGAAGCAGATATTTTTCTGGAATTCTCTTGGTTTCTCCATATCCAGCCAATATTGTCAAATTAGTCTCTAATTCCTTTGCCTCTTTGAAAACCAGCCTGCTCTTCTGGTAATTTTTGATTTGTTGAAGCCTAGCTTACAGAATATTAAGCATAACCTTAATGGTATGTGAAATCCATGCAATTGTTTATAATTTGAACATTCTTTGCCATTTCCCTTGTTTAAGATTGGAATGTAAATTGATCTTTTCCATCTAAGGGTCACAGATGAGTTTTCTAAATTTGTTGTCATATTGAGTGCATCACTTTAACAGCATCATATTTTAGGATTTTAAATAGTTCAGCTAATAATTCCAACACCTCCACTAGCCTCATTCTTACAATGCTTCCAAAGGCCCACTTGATTTCATTTTCTAGGATGTGTCCTTCCAGAGCACTATGCATAACATTATGGTTATCTGTGATGTCAAGATCTTTCTTGTATACATTTTTTTCTGTATATTCTTGCCATCTCTTCTTAAACTTTTCTAACTCTGTTAAGTTCCTACCATTTTTAATTTTTGTCTCTTATCATGCCTGCTTTTGCATGAAAATTTCCCTTGACATCTCTAATTTTCTTGAAAAGATCTTTTGTCTTTCTTATTCTATTATTTTCTTCTTTTTTGTATTGCTCATTTGAGAAAACTTTCTTATCTCTCCTTGCTAATTTCTAGAATTCTGCATTCAGTTAGGTATACCTTTTCCCTTCCCTTTCCTCCTTTCCTTAGCAATTTGTAAAGCTTCACCAGATAGCCATTTTGCTTTCTTGTTCTTCTTTTTCTTTGGAATGTTGTTTTTTGTTTCTGTTTTTGTTTTGTTTTTATTGTTGTTGTTTTGCTCTGGCCCAGTTGTTTCATTACTTTTGGGTCTATATGCAGTTGTCCTTAAGTTTTTCTCAGTAACATGTTGGGCACCTTTTGGCCTGAGGAGCTCAACTTATAATGTGATGTATTTTATCATTTTAATACTGTTCATGGGGTTTTCTTGTCAAATATACTTGACTGATTTGCCATTACTTTCTCCAGTGGATCACCTTTTTTCAGTACTCTCCACTATGAACTGTCTGTGTTAGGTAACCCTACATGGCACAGCTCATAGTTTCATTGAGCTACACAAGAGCCTCTGCCATAACAAGGTGATGATCCAGGAAGGAATTCAGAAGTTAGTTCACACAAAGATTCTGTTGCAGACCCAGGTCTCTATGTATTGTCAGGTATTGATAAATTAGTACCTAAATATCTTTGTGAAGCAAATCAGTCACCACAAAAATGGATTATTTCTATACATATAAATTGCATTCATGTCTGATGGATCCATCTTTCTCTTTTTATCTCTATCTCTTGATATGCATGAATATTAATATAAGTACATACATACATAGATATATAATAGATAAATGTTTGTATATATGTATATACACATACATATATAACATACACATGTGTGTACACATGCATATGAGCACACACACATACATATATATATCACCATTGCTAATGCCAATATTACATTAATTAATTTCTCATTTCTGACTATTCAAATAATTGTCTGCCTTCAAGTTCAAAGTCCAAATTTCAGCTCAGTTCAAATTTCAGTGAGGTATTTCCTAATTCCCCACAGCTGAAAATGATTTTATCTTCAAATTTCCTTATACCATTTTGTGTTTCTTCTTTGTCTCCAAAGATATGTTTCTCTTGATATCATATTCATTTGGCTCCATGTGATATTTCTCTCATTAAGTTATTTCTCAGATTTCTCTTACTCTATTCATTATTTCCTCTTCTCATCTTTTCTCCTTCCTAATTTCCTCTTCAGTAATCTTTAAGTTTTTTTCTTATTATTTTTTCAGAATATCTAATACCTAGGCTTAGCAGTGGTACTTTTATGCAGAATTTAGATTTATCCCTGTGATTCCCAATCATCTCCTACCCTAGTAACCCCAGAATAACTGGGGAAGGAAAGAGACACAGAGTCCATTCCTTAAGTTTATATACATTCCTTAACTATCAAAATGATCCATTCCATAAAATTCACATAAAATCAGCATAAAACCTTATTGCCTCCCACTGCATTGTCATTAACAGCAAATGGTTATTCAATTTTTTATATGTATGTTCAGCTTAATATTAGGTACTAGAATCACAAAGATGCATAAAATATGGTCCATACCCTGAAGGGTTCTATAATCTGTTTAAACAGATGAGGCATATACAAAGATTATACAAATATTTAGATAGCACATGATAAGCACTGATAAACACATGCAAATGAATATTATGATAGGCTGAATGATATATTAGAAAAAAGAATTGCTTTTTGGAGTCATAAGAATTGAATTAAAATATGATATTTACTAATTAAATATGTGTGATCTATTTGGACCTCAGTTTCTTCATGTGTAAAATGAATAGATTAGACTAGATGGCCTCTTAGGTCCCTCTCTAGCTCTGTACCAATCATGTGCCAGGCACTATGCTAGGTGCTAGGAGTACAAAAAGAAACAAAAGACAGTTCCTCCCCTCAAGGAGCTTACAGTCTTAATAGGGGAGACAATATGTAAACAAATATATGCAAAACAAGTTACATATATATGTATATGTATATATATATGATAAATAAGAAATAAGCAACAAAAGGAAGTCATTAGAATAAGAAATATTGAGGAAGGCATCTTACAGAAGGTGAGATTTTAATTGGGGCTTAAAGGAAGTCAAAGAACTTAGTAGTTGGTGAGGAGAGCATTCCAGGCATGGAGGACAGATAGAGAAAATGCCCAGAGTTGAGATAGAGTTTCTTGTTTAAAGAATATGTTTTTGGGAGAAAGGTGTAAGAAGACTGGAAGGGTAGAAGGGGACTAGGCTATGAAGGATTTTGAATGCCAAACAAGGCATTTTTTTTATTTGCTCCTGGAGATAATAGGAAACCACTGGAGTTGATTGAGTAGCGAGATGACATGTTCAGATGGGCACTTTAGGAAAATCACTGTACTGACTGAATGGAGGATGGATTGGAGTGGGGAGAGTGAGTCAGGAAGAGCCATTAGCAGGATATTGCAATAATCCAGGCATGAGTTGATGAGTATCTACACTAGAGTGATCACAGTGTCAGAGGAGATAAGGGAGTATGTTTTGTATATATTGATTTTAAGATGTCTACTGGACATCCAGTTTGAGATTTCTGAAAGGTAGTTGGAAATGTGAGATAGGAAATCAGTAGAGAGTTTGAGGCAGGAAAGGTAGATTAAATCATGGGAGCTTATGAGATCACCAAGTAAAGTAGAATAGAAGAAGAAAACAGGGCCTAGGACAGAATCCTGAAGGACACCTACAGTTAGAGGACATGATCTAGAGGAGGATTCAGGTAAGGAGATAGTGAAGAAGCAGGCAGCAAAGTGAGACAAAAACCAGGAGGGAGAGGTGTCATGGAAACTTAGAGAGAAGAGAGAATCAAAAAGGAGAACATGATCAGGAGTGTAAAAGATTGAAGAGAGGTCAAGGAGAGTGAGTATTGAGAAAAGGCCATTGGGTTTGAAAACTAAGAGATAATTAATGACCTTAGGGAGGGAAATTTCAGTGGAATGTTACCTCTAATTTCACTTGTGTCTCTGAATTAATGATCTCTAATTAAAAGGTAAATATGTTCCTAATCTATACTCTGCATCAAATCCTTTTCTGATTAAGATCAACTATGATCACAGTATTCTAAACTGCTGAAATGTGTGGCTATGCCTGTGATGGCAGAAAGCTTAGAGAACAATCTTAACTTTCTTCCCTAGACAAAGCAATTAGGCCCTTTCTAAAAGACTGTTGAACTAGAAGAAATCCAAAAATATCAGTTATTCTGAATATATAGTTATGACTGAATTATTTAACTCCTAGGATGACTGACAAATAACTGAACTATATATATATATATATATATATATATAGTTCAGCCATTTTATATATATATATATATATATATATATAACTCAATATTCTTTAATTGCCCAGTGAATTATTAATTGGAACAGAGAAAGGGAGGTAGGGAAGAAGGGAGAAAGACAAGGAGAGGAAGAGAGAGAGAGAGAGAGAGAGAGAGAGAGAGAGAGAGATGGCTTCTGATGTTCTTTTCTCTATAGTACGTCCATTAATTGCTAGTATGTCCATAACTGATTTTCTACCCTATTGATTTGATTGAATATTTTGATGTTGTCCTTTTTGGATATCTAAGAAGAACATGATTAATAGTAAATTCTGATATTGATAAATTATGAATAATTAGAAGGTTTTTTGTTTTCTTAGGATTTTGAATTTAAAAGACAAGTATTTATTTTCTTCATTT
Organism: Vombatus ursinus; assembly: GCF_900497805.2. Taxonomy (NCBI): domain Eukaryota; kingdom Metazoa; phylum Chordata; class Mammalia; order Diprotodontia; family Vombatidae; genus Vombatus; species Vombatus ursinus. The sequence continues at coordinate 11,751,135 of NW_020950792.1, forward strand.
ATTCTGTTTGTAGCTTACTCCATGAAGATGACAAATGAAAATTTATATATTAGGGAGGAAAGGTGGCCTACAGAATACAACTAGAGATAGTTGCAACAGGGAGATTCTAATTTTGAAAGATAATAGGTGTTCCAAGAAATTAGGAGACAGGAAATGCCCTTTCTGTTTTTTTTTGGATTACTTAAGGATAAGGATCACTGAGAAAATACCTCCCTTTCCTGTTTTTCAAGCTGTTCCTGATTCCATAGGTAGTAGATTCACAGAATTATAAAAATCAACTCTAGAGAATAAGCTGTAAAAATGCAGAGAGAGTCTTTGCCAAGGAGCCAGCAGGCTACTTAGACCAGCCAATAGTGCCTTCTAGAATTCAGTGCCACTTGAAGATTTCCCTTACTATCACCTATAACTCTAGTTATATGTTTTCATTTTTATACTTAAGAGAAATACACATACAATATAACATGTACACATACATACACATATATGTACATATACTGATAGTTACAAGTGTATACATGCATATTTGTATGCAAGTATATGTGTATACACATGTGTATAGTCTGATATATGTGTATGGGTATACATATCTATGCATGTATTTATAGTTTAAAAATCATTATCTTAGCATATTGTGAAAAGGACACAATTACATGTGATAAATCTAAGATTGGAATGTACTTTTATACCCCCCACAAAGGTATACATTATATATATGTGTATATATATGTATATATGTATGTGTGTGTGTGTGTGTATATACATATATATACACATATACATACACACACATATATATATATATACATTAGCAGTGTGGGTATCTTATGTATACAACATAACACTAGTAAATAGGTGCCTCACTTATCCAAGCTTGCCATACAATCTTTCTACTAAAACCTCTCTTTTCTTCATTCTCCCTTTCATTTGACTTTGCATTTTTCTTTCTTTTATTTACCATCTTTCTCCATTTTATGATATCCACATCTCTCAATCACACTACCTTGGCATAACTTTCAAATTGTCCTCTTTTCCTTTCTCCCACATCCAGGCTGTTCATTCTAAAGCATTCCAAAATAATGTTATTTCTTCCTGTTCCTGTCTCTAAAAGCTGACACTTCCTCTGTGTCCCTGAAGCCAAAAACCTCATTTCATTCTAACTGCAGCAACCTGTTTTTCCTTTTCCTCCTAAAGAGTGTATTCAAAATTCATTCCATTGCTAAAATTGCATGTAATTCCTCAGTTGGAGGCTCTTGATTTCCAAGTTAATTTGAAATTTTTTGGTTCTTTCAAAGTCTTTTGTGGATTTTCTCCTGCCCATACCGGGTTTGAAATTCCTTTCCTACCTCAAGCGTATCCATGTTCCACTCACAAAAAGAAAGATTCACCTATCCACTCCTTGTACTTTCTAAATTCTTGCCTCCTACTCATATGCTTGACCACTCCTAGAGAATTGTTTGATGACTAATAAAGGTTTGATCCTCGAAGAACTGCTAAACACACACACACACACACACACTCGCTCTCTCTTGACCAGGACTTTTCATCTGATTAAGACAAAGGCAAGGACTACAAGAGAAAAGTAATATAGTACCTATGTGTAGCAATGATGTTTTGGAAAACAGCAGCAGAAGACCCATAACAAGTGTTATAAGTTAGAATTGGGATAGCTCATTTTTAGGTAAAGGCAATGTCAGATTGTGAGATCAAAAGACAAAGAATAAAGATAAACTCTGAAAAAAAAAAGCATCACCAGCTGCAAATTGAAGGGCTAAATAGAAAGACCTACTTCCTTTCATTGGGATCTTCAGTTCACATCATGCAGATATGACCATATTGTCATTCACGGCTTCTTCATATTTAAAATGCAATGATATTTTACTTGTTATACTCTAAAGAATATTGAGGAGGCAAGAGGAATCAGTTAACAAATGAATTAATCAGGGCTTCATTTTTATTTGTAATGTAAAACTACTTAATTATTTTGATAACTCTATGATCACATATGAATATTTCCTTCAAAAATTCAGATTAAAAATTAATCATTGTTGCCCTGTCTTTGTTACCATTTTGCATGTCTTCTTACAAATCTGCTATACAGGGCAACCCAACATCCAGGTTATGTTTTATTTTAAATAATATTTTTAAACATTTACATATATATACATATATATTTATATGTGTGTGTGTGTGTGTGTGTGTGTGTGTGTGTGTATCTGAAGCAAGGTGCTTCTTTACCAAAATTCCAGTGTTTATTATCATTCTTTTCTAGGGGTAGATGAACCTGGTTTCTTGAAAGTCCTGCCAATCTGTTCTCCAGGTTAAACATGCCTAGTTTGTTCCTCTAATACTTATATGAAAAGGGCTCAAGATAAAGATTTCTTTATTTAAAGATTCCTAGTTATAATCTGGACACTTTCTAGCTTATCAGTGTTCTTTACCTGTGGCACCTAGAAACAAACACAATGCTCTAGTTATGATTGTAGCATGACAGAGTAGAGTAGGATGATCACTTCTTGTGGAAGCTATACTATTCTTAAGTAGTTTAAAATTGCATCTGCAATACTGCAACGTCATTTTCACATGATACCTTGTAACACCATGCCTTCCTGATCTTGTATTTAATGGTACAAGAAAGTTTTGACTGAGTCAATGATGCTACTACAAAATGAAAGAAATGTCAGACTGAAAAGTATTTGGAAATTCAAGTCATTCGTATGTGAAGTCTAGGTGCTTTAGCAATGGCAAGAATGTTTTGGTTTAAAGAAAACAATGAATGGAGTTTAAATTCAAATTCTCTAATACTTTTTTTTCATAGATGTGCTCATTCTCTCTTTTATTGATGTATGCATTTAGAGAGAGAAAATTTTCCTTAATAATTTCCTTGGCTGAATGCTCCAAGTTTTCATATATCATCTCATTACTGTCATTCTCTTCAATTAAATTATTGTTTCTCTGATTTACTGAATGTTAACGCTAGCATTGGACACATTACTGGAAGCTGTTTGGTAATTCCATTGCTTGCAGTTACTTCTGGGTCATGGTACAAAGTTTGAGAGGAACAATTTCAGTCAAGAGGAAGCAGGAGCCCTGAGGAACAGCATTGCTTCTACTCCCAAGGAAGCAGGAACCTCGAAAAACAGTCTTGATTGCAATCTCAAGGGACCAGGGACTTCACATCCAAGTAGGGGACCTGAACTTTCCTCTCTCAGAACTAAATAATCTAACTGTAAAATAAATAAGAAAGAAGTTAAGGAGATGAATAGAATCTTAGATAAGTTAGATATGATAGGCCTCTGGAGAAAATTAAAGGGAAATAGAAAGAATACCTTTTTCTCAGTTATACATGGCACCTTCACAAAAATTGACCATGTATTAGGGCATAAAAAACTCACAACCAAATGCAGAAAATCAGAAATATTAAATGTCTCCTTTTTAGATAATAATGCAATTAAAATTCCATTCAGCAAAAGACTATGAAAAGATGGATTAAAAATTAATGGAAATGAATAATATAATCCTAAGGAAAGAGTGTATCAAAGAACAAATCAGAGAAACAATAATTTAATTGAAGAGAATGACAACAATGAGATGATATACCAAAATTTGTGGCATTCAGCCAAAGAAATTCTTGGGGAAAATTTTCTATCTCTATATACATCAATAAAAGGGAGAATGAGCAGAATTATGGATTTGGCATGCAATCAAAAATACTAAAAAAGAAATATATTAAAATCTCATATTAAACATAAAAATGGAAATCCAGAAAGTCAAAGAAGAGATTAATAAAATTGGCAGCAAAAAAAAAAATGAACTAATAAATAAAACTACGTTTGGCTTTTGTGAAAAAAAAACACAGTAAAATAGGTAAATCATGGATTAATTTGATTTTAAAAAGACAGAAGAAGGGGGCAGCTAGGTGGTTCAGTGGATATAGCACTAGCCTTAAGAGTCAGGAGGACCTGAGTTCAAATCTTGCCTCAGACACTTAACACTTACTAGCTGTGTAACTCTGGGCAAGTCACTTAATTCCATTGTCTAGCCAAAAAAAAATTAAAAAAAGGAGAGAAGAAAATGAAATTACCAGGATTAAAATGAAAAGGGTGAATGAACCACCAATGAAGATGAAATAAATGCAATTATTAGGTTTATTTTGTCTAATTATATACCAGTAAAATGGGCAACCTAAGAGAAATGTAAGAATATTTATAAAAGGATAAACTGCCCAGATTAATAAGAAAGGAAGTTGAATACTTAAATAACCCTATCTTAGAAAAATAAATTGTACAAGCCATAAATGAATTCCCTAAGAAAAAATCCTGGGATTGGATTGATTTGCAAGCAAATGCTATCACACATTTATGGAACAATTAATCCCAATCATATATAAACTATTTGAAAAAACAGAAAAAGAAGGAACCCTATCACATTCCTTTTGTGACACAAATATAGTTTTGATATCTAAGACAGGGAGAGCAAAAACAGAAAAGAATAACTATAGGCCGATTTCCTCAATGAATATAAATGCAAAAATTTTAAATAAAATGATAGCAAGAGATATATACTCTTAATAAAGTTTCTAGAATGTAGTAAACACTTTATAAATGGTTAATGATTAAGGGGGGTGGAATTTGTTTCATTTGTAATCTATACACTTAGAAAACTTATAGACTTGTACGAGGAATCTAATCAATATATTTATGTATGCAATAATTTTTTCATGAGATACAATTAAATGAAATTTAATTCATTGAATGAATTAAAGAGATGTAAAACAAAGTGTTAAGTCAAATGGGATTAAGAAGCTAATTATCAGTTAAGTGGATTTCAAAATACTTAAATAGTGGAAGTGGTATTTCAGTTGGACAGTAAAGGCTACATAAAAATTTAACAGAGAGGGAGGGGAAGCATTAGAAACTGAGCAAAGGTACCAAAGGATGAAAATGTTCTTCACATTAAGGAAATTGTATAAAAAGGAAATAGACTATGAAAAAAAAATAAATCAAGCAAAGTGCATGACTGGTATCCACTTCTAATGATTCATAAAGAAACACAAGATATTACCATATGGAAGTAAAAAAAAACAAAAACAAAATATTGCCTAAGATTACAAAGTTTTAGGCACAAATTTTAGGACCACAGTGGTAGAAGTTTGTTTCCCTAATTGTTTCCCACAGAAACCAAGAGATAGAAGTGAAAATTTGATTTATTGAGTGAACAGGTAGATGAAAATGTGATATCTGAAAATGGGACATAGAAGTATAAACCAGTTTAAAATACTAGGATAGTAAACTGATCAAAGATTGAATATACCTAACAAAGACCGGTCAAACTGTATTTGCCAAATGTCTTGTAAAATCTAATAACAAGGAAGGGGATTTAAAATAAAAAGGATTGGTGGAAGCTGAAAAATTGCTTCTTGCAATTTGGCTTAAGTTTATGTAACAACACTGGCCTACTGGCTCCAGGATAGCTGGAGCCCTTACTTTTTTCTATCTTCCAATTAAGAACTGCATTATTTTTGCGATAAGTTAGCTACCAAAAGCTGTAGCAAAACTGGCACTGAGTCCAAGAGTGAGTAGAATACTTGCTCTCTCCTTTTCTTATTAAGAGGTCCCTCTACTCTGGTTACACACATGAACAGAAGCTGATTTAGTCATTAACCAACATAAAAAGGAGAAGAAAATCAATTTTATTTCTTGGAAGGAAATCTTTTTCTGCATCAATATTGCTGAGTGCCTGTAGTTCTCTCCCTCCACCCCCAGGTCAACAGGAAGTCATCACTTCACCTTTCAGGTGAGAAATAAAATTCTCCTGAATCAAGAATTTTTTTCAGAGGAAAATGTCAGATTATTGAAATCCAGGCAAATTTTCTAATTGTCCTTTCATGATATTTTTAATTATATATCTAACACTCCCCCCCCAAAAAAGCATTTCTATATATAAAGCAAAATTAAGAGGAAGTTTCTCTATGAAACTCTGTAGAAAGGTAGATAGAAAGATAGAAAGATAGACTCATATATGTATGTATTTGTATTATAGATATTCATTTACATATGTATATACATATACATGTATGTGTGTATACACACACAGACATACACATATGCTTAATATGTATGTACTTCTACTATGATGCCTTAGAAATTACCCTCTTTTGAAAGCCAATTAAATCTCATTAATTGCTATCAGTTGGTAATCATTGTGAGAAGTCTACTAATGGGGGTTTATGAGCTATATCATTAGAAATAAATTTCAGGGCAGCTAGGTGGTGCAGTGGATAGAGCACCAGCCCTGAAGTCAGGAGGACCTGAGTTCAAATCTAGTCTCAGACCAAACACTTGACACTTACTAGCTGTGTAACCCTGGGCAAGTCACTTAACCCAAATTGCCTAAAAAAAAAGAGAGAGAAAGAAAAAGAAAAAAGAAAGAAATAAACTTCAAAATTCCTCAGATTTATTAACATCTGGACGTCAGGGGGAGATGTAAACAGCCTTGCTCTGAGAATCCAGCCTGCCAGCTTGCATAGGAGTTTGGGACAGTGGTCTAAGAGCACTGCTACATTTGGGGGCATCCTATAAGATAAATATTGGAGCCTTAGCTTTGTGGACACCCACTGAAAAGATTTTCCATTTGAGACTTTTTATTATTAGATGTCCTAGGTTTATGGAGCAACTAGAAAAAAAAAACAAAACTTTGGAAAATCTCTCTCTCTCTCATTCTCTCTCTTTCACTCTTTTACTGAAATATAGTAATTATAGCATATTACGATAGCTTAAAATGTTCATATTTTTCTCCTACTTTTTAAGTTAATGATTTGGAGAGAGAGAGAGAGAGAAAGAGAAGAGAGACAGAGACAGAGACAGATAAAGAGAGAGGTCTGCTTATCTTTTACCTTGTCTCTATTACAAACTTTTATATATTCTCTTGACAAACTGACGTTCCCAAAACTTTAACTAGGGCTTTTAAGTTTCTCCACAATCTAACCCAATCCTATTTATCTAAATTTTATTCATACTTATTGAAGAAAATATTTTTAATCAGATATTTAGGTGGACATGGAAGAACCACTAAATGATGACAAGGGAGAAATTCAACTTCTTTCTCTTTCCTAATGGTAAGGAAAAGAAAGATTCTATAAGCCTCCAGGTGGACAGACCATGTTGCCAATATCTTTGTCTCCCAGTCTTAGTCAATAAAAGCTTATGATTACATGGTCTTGTTATGGTATCTCTTTCTTTTTTGGTTTACCACCAGTTGCATCACATCCAGAACTGATCTTAAAGAGCAAAATATTTTGAAACTGATACTTTAAGTTTATTTTTTTTTTAATCTCTAGGGACCAAAGTATATAGGGGAAAATGTTCCTCACTTTAGAAGAGGGCTTTTTTTAAATTTAATTTAGTACATGCAATATCTTCTCAGTAAATACCTTTGAGAAAAGCTAACTGATGTTAATTTTTAAAGTGATTTTATGGAGTAAATAACTTAGGTGACATTGAGAAGTTGGCCAATTGATAATCGGGTAAATATACCAGATGGAGACTCACATGATAATTTTAGAAAAATCTTTCCAACTCCAAAGTCCCTGAATAGTACCCCGAAAACCCTGATGATACCTACAATCATCCTTGTTCTGTGGATTCAACTTATGAGTTCAGTTCAGAGTGAATCCAAAAATTTAAGTCCTGCACTACTTTGCACTCCTCTCACAAGGTTCTGTGAAACTAAAATATTAAAACATAAATAGAGTGCTTTAAATAGAATACGGTGTTATATAAATGTTAGCTGTTATTTGTTTTTCATGATCTTATTCACATACTGTTCGTTTCACCTTTTCTCATCTTGTTCTCCTATATGGACTTTTTTTCCCTCTTCATCTATCAAACCCAAAATCACATCAGGAGTCAATTTGATTCCCACCATGCGTAAGAAACATTCTCCAAGTACTTAGGTATGTACTGAGCTGTCTCTTTTCTTTACATCTTAAAGCATGTTAGTGGGTGACAGAATTATTAATTTAGAATCAGAATTTTTAATTTGGATAAGTCATCAAATACCATTCAATCCAACCTTCATTTTACAGACAATGAAACCAAGGATCAGAGTGACTATGATCTTTATTGATTCTTTTTTTTTCTTTCCTTCACTAGGTATATAGTGTGTCACTACTATATGCAAAAGAATGGGGATGCATTATAGAATGTCATGAATAATTATATCATTTTTGTGTATGTTGGATTTGTCTTGACTACACTGTGAGTTCCTTAAAGGTAGAGAGCAGTACTTTTGGTATGTCCCACTGTATCTGTCACAGATATTAGCATCTTTTGACTTCTCACATTGCTAATTCATAGACACTGATTTTTTGGCACAGGTTCATCACTACCTTTTTCTTTGACATTTTTGGTGCCTTGAGCAACTTCCCTGGAGAATATAAACAATCTTAAGCAAATATACTAACAAACAGAGGGAAAGGAAATAAAGTTTGTGAAAAAAACAAAACAGAACAAAACATTACTGTGATTCCTTTTAGTGGCAAAGTCCTACATGTCCCTTCTTTCCTTCCCCCAATGTTATGGAGTTCATCACAAACAGAAGCATTATGGACAGTGATAAATGTCAACTTTGAATCTCTATTTCTCTATGTTTCTCCTTGATGGTTATAGGTAGTAGTTGAGTTAGTAAGAAGCTTTCATTCACCTTTATTTCAACTATTGTCCACAACCACTATACTATAACATCTTATTCTTTAGCTCCCCTGCCTTCTTTGTTGAGCCAACAACTGAGCTGAATGCATTTTATATACCATAAATAGTTTTATCACTTTACTGTGCTCTGGTGCAAAATTATCTAGGTAGATAAACCCTTCCAATTTACTAACATGTTGATAAAATATGATAGTCATTATAACCTTAAAAGATATGCATTTATATATAATACACATATATGTGGGTGTGCATTCATATTATATTCACATGCATATACACACCTGTATATATACACATACATGCATATATACATGCATGTATACAGGCATATAAATATATGTACATAATACATAGATATGTATTTATACATGTATGTGTCCACAGGTTTCATATATACACACATATACATATAGATGTATGTGTGTGTGTGTGTGTGTGTGTGTATGTACTTGTGACTGTCAAATTGAAAGCTCCAAATAGCACCCAGTCATGGGAAGGTTGTTTTTTGCTAAGAGCAAACAAATGGTAGCTGAGGTATCTACCATTTATATGTGTGTTGATACTTTTTATCTGACTCCTCCTTCTTTTGCCTTGGTAACAGCCAAAAAATATTACAGGATAAAAGATTAGGAGGATTAGCCATAACAACCTCAGAACCTCAAGTAGGGGTAAATGGGAAGAAGCAGTATACTAGGTCATTGGGGTATAGGTAGAAAGTAGTGACATGTACTAGAAGATGCATAAGGTGTAAAGGAAGGCAATAGGTATAAACATACAATCTTAAAAATTGTATTCTTCAATTGATAAACATTTATCCCAATCTCTACCTTCTTCCCCATCAATTAAGTAGAGATAACAATTGTATATAGTCAAAGGAAATTTCTGCATTGTTTGTGTTGGAAAATATATGTCTGTTTGTTCATCTTGAGTCCATGAGTCCATCCTCATCTTTGAGGGGGTTTGTAACACTCTTCATCTTTGGTCCATCAGAAACATATAAAAGCAATTTGTTCTAGTCTTCTTTCATTATTAAATTTTATTTTTATTTATAGAAAAATGCTTTGTTATGACCTGGCAATGTATTTTAATTTAGAAAGATATATTTGCTTAATTGGAGATTATATCATGGATTGCACACAAATTAGTTTCTAATTTTTTTCTTTAATTGACTTGAAAGAATATTAAAGTCTTTCTTCCATTACAAGATGATATTATTTTCAATAAAATTTTTAAGAGAGTAAACATGGCACCTTGTTTATTTCAAACTTCTTTTTTTTCTCTAATAAATCCCAGACTCTAACTAATGTTTCTGTAATCTTTCATATTAGGAACCTCCACTGCTCACCTTTAAGCTCATGGGTCAGAGTTTGGGGCATGTGCATGGAATGGAATTCTCCTTTTATTTGAACTAGCTACAATTTGAACTTTCCTTTGAAAGAAAAAAAATTTCCCCAGGTCCTTTAGAAAAATTAATCTTGAGAATTCAATTTCTTTTATCTCTTAATGTCTTAAGTTTCAATCATCTCTTATGTTTTTATAGGACAAGAACAGCGGTTTTCTTTAAATTGCTAACTTCTATCTAGTTCAATACATTTTCTACCTTAGGCTTTCTTGAGCATTCTGTGATTACCAAGTTGTAAAAAAGGGAGAAAAAAAAAGAAGCAGCAGGATTGACTTTTATTTCTGTACTGGATAAAAACATTAAGTCATCATGTCCCCACTTAGTTTCCATCTTCACCAAAGAATTACAAACAGCAGTTTTTTCTGTGTTCTTGTCCGTTACTTTCAAAGCATATCTATGGACACTTTATTCATCATCTTATCTTGCTTCCATAATCTGCCTTACTTTGGCATGAAGTTTTAGTTAAGCTACCATTAAAAATGCCAAATGGATTAGATTAAAAAGAGGAAAAGTAAGTTATTTTTTTTCCTACTTTTTTGTGTGAAAATAATATAACTTGGATGATAGCACAGAGAATTTGCATTTTGTTAGGCCATCATAACAAAACAACTTTTTATTAGATTATTGACAACCTGGGGTAGTACCAGGTTTTATTATTCCACTTTTTTCTGTGTGTGCATAGTTTTGACCAATAATTTTGATGAAGAGATGAATATCAAGTGTTAGATGACAAAGCAAATACTTTTGAGCAATATGGTTGATGATGTAATACAGATTCAATATTATCTTGAAAATATTTGTTATGGACTATGTACTGGTGAACCTAGGCAGACATGAATTAACCCTCCCATAATCCTACAATATCATTCAGGAGTCAGTACTACTGTGCCTGAAGAAGCTATATCTCAGACATCAACCATGGAGTTGTTTGAGTTTGCTTTATTCCTCAAATGGATAGATCTGGTACCCAGAGAGATCAAGACTTCTTCTTGTGGACTACTTTTAAATTCCTTGCCATAGGATTTTACTTTTTTTGGGGTGGGGGGAACTGCCTTTTAACTGCCATAGGAATTGTTTTTATAATGTTGTGCCTGCATATATTTATATTTCATTTTATTGAGACTTAGTTTCTTTAATTTACCTGGGCTAGTAGTTCAATAACCATTCATGACCTGATCCCAAAGTTTAACAGTAAGGGCGCTTTAACCTCCTTCATTTCTCCAACTTGAAATAGTTACACAATTTCACAACACTTTTGTTAGATATTCCTGTAAGATCGCTATAGTGCAAAACTTAATACAGACTCTTAATCTGCTTTAGTTTTACTGCAGCTCAGAATCTCTGATCTCAAGCAATTCCACCAATCTCAGTCTCCTATAATAACAGACACTATGATCATGCACCACCAAGCCTAGCATTGTACATATTTTTAATTAAAGAGATTGATTATTCAAACCCTTTAACTCTGACTGAGCAGTTGTACTAAATGAAGAACAACAGCTACTTTCATTCTGGAAGCCTGGAAGGAAGGAAATCAACAAGAAGAAATCTAACAAATTATTACAAATCTAACACAGTTATTTTTTGACTCAAAAATCATTTGCATAAGCAAAAGAAAAACATTTCTTAACAAAAGTTCATGTGAAAATATTCTGAAGATTCAGATTGACCACAAATTTGACGTGTGTCAAATGCTAGAAACAAAGCAATTGTTCTCTTGAAAGGTTAGACCAGTTCACAATTCCAGCAACAGTGCATTAGTGTCCCAATTTTTCCATATCCCCTCTAGCATTTGTCATTTTTCTTTCCTGTAGTGTTAGCCAATCTGATAGGTGTGAGGTCATACCTCAAAGTTGTTTTGATCTGTATTTCTGTAATCAACAGTGATTTAGATAATTTTTATGACCATTGATAGTTTTGATTTCTTCTTCTGAAAATTGGCCGTTAATTTCCTTTGACTATTTATCAAATAATGAATGGCTCTTATTTTTATAAATTTGTTTCTGTTCCCTATTTTTTTGAGAAATGAGGCCTTTATCAGAAAAATTTGCAATAAAAATTTCCACGATTTCCTGTTTTCCTTCTAATTTTGACTGCATTAGTTTTTTTGTGCAAAAATTGTTTAATTTTATGTCATCAAAATTATTCATTTTACTTGTGTGATCCTTTATATGTCTCTTGTTTGGTAATAAACCCTTCCCTTATGCAGAGTTACGACAGGTAAATTTTTCTATGCTTGATTCTTCTGAAATATCTTGTGTGGGCTAGTAGTTATTTTTGTTGCTGACAAGGGGAATTTGTGTTTGCTGACACCTGGAGGAGAACGGTAAACTTTCAGGTTAGCAAAAGTTCAATGCCGCTGTTTCCACTGCTGTTACCTCCCCCCCCCCCGCAAAGGCTTATAGCAATTATTGTCTCTCTCAACATTAGAAAAGAGGAGTTTTTCTCTGTTTGAGCCTTAGGGGTGGAGGGTGGCATGGGGGTGGGAATGGGACTTCACTCAATTTCTATCTGGATTTATAGCAGACATACAATATTGTGTATTTTCTGTTGATCTTATTGTCCTACCCCTCCTCCCCACCTCCATTACATGAGAATTTAAAGTTATGTAAAAATAAGCTAATCTCTATTTCAAGCAAGGTTTGTAAGAGGAAAGACGATAACTAAACTTCTGAGTAAACCAACCTAAGACAGAAAGTGACAGTAATATTTTATATCACATTTCAAGGTGTGAGTCCATGATGACTTCCCTCCAATGCCCATCTCCAGGCCCATATACAATATTTATCCATCTTGTAAACACCTTTAAGACCTGTATCACATTGGCATAATTCTCAAGAGCCTAGGGTCACACAAAGATGCATTATACTTATGTGAGCCTACTTCTGGAAATGTATCATGAAAGAACTCTTTCCCTTTCCAGTTCAGGTGGAAAGCAGTTTAATTGGTGGATGAGGTGGAACTGAGAGACCATCCAAAAGACTCAAAGAGAAGAAATCTCTCTCTTTCCTATTGTTGAATGAGGTAATAACCATTGTAAACCTCTAGATATAGGAGAGATAATATCAGCACAAGCACCAACATGAACCTTTTTCTAAACAAAAGTTTGGCATTTTCTTTCAAGTACCAAGAGAGACAGATTCACCTAGTAAGCAACAAAAATAACTACCAGCTTACCCCAGATATGTATGAAATTCCTTAGACACATCAAGATGTAGCTTCATTTAAACATCTATCCAGTCACCATCTATTTCACCAGACCATCACAGGTAGCCCCTCTGGCATCCCCTCCTGGAAAAATTATCCCAAGATTAAAGGCATTTCAAGTCAGCACTCACTCAAAAGTGTACTGCAATAGTTCCAACCAAGGGTTATAGTTACTTTTAACACCCAATCAGGGTGAAAGAAAGAAGGAAGGAAAGTAGGAAAGAAACAATAGGAGAGAAAGAGAGAGAGAGAGAGAGAGAGAGAGAGAGAGAGAGAGAGAGAGAGAATGAGAATAATACCAAATAATATGACAAGAGATTATCTCCATATGCATGTGGAGGACCTTGTCCCACAGTTTATCACCCTACCAGTGGTATAGGGAACAAATAAAGATGGGAATTCCTGCTCACTGTTTAGGAATATAAGTGGCATGGCTTTCTTTGGATACCTATTTCTGCTGCCATAACATATCCAAAAGTGAAGAAGAGAGAGGTTTATCTGACTCTAGGAGCAACACAAGGGGATTGGATGGCAAATATGATTCAATATGAAACAATGCATTCTTTTTTAATGGTATTTTTCCCACTTACATGTCAAGACAATTTTTAGCATTCATTTTTACAACATTTCAGTTTCAATTTTTTCTCCTTGCCTCAAACTGTTCTCTCCCCTCTTCCTAAAATGGTAGGTAATTTAATATAAGTTATACATGTGCTATCATGTAAAACCTATCTCCATATTAGTCACAGATGCTAAAGAAGAAACAAGTCAAAAGAAAAAAAAACATAAAAAAGAATAAAGTAAATGAAAAAATATGTTTTGATCTGTGTTCAGAGTCTACCAGTTCTTTATCTGGATGTAAATAGCATTTTATTTCTTGAATCCTTTTCACTTGTCTTAGATCATTGTGTTGCTGAGAAGAGCTGTCATTCATACCTTATCATCACACAATGTTCCTGACACTGTGTACAGTGTTTTCTTGATTTTGCTCATTTCACTTTGCATCGGTTCATACAAGTCTTTCCAGGCTTTTTTCCCCCCTGACTGTTTATCATTTCTTATTGCATAATAGTATTCAATTACATTCATATACCACAGCTTGTTCAGCCATTCCCCAACTAATAGGCATCCCCTCAAATTCCAATCTTCCACCACCATGAAAAGGGTTGCTATAAATATTTTTTGTACATGTAGGTCCTTTTCCTTTTTATTTTTTTATTATCTATTGGGGTACAGATCTAGTAGTGGTATTGCTGGATCAAAGGGTCTGCACAGTTTGGTTGCTCTTTGAACAGAGTTCCAAATTGCTCTCCAGAATGGTTGGATAGGTTTACAACTTTATCAACAATGCATCAATGTTCTAATTGTCCCACATCCTCTCCAATATTTATCGTTTTCCCTTTTTGTCATCTTAGCTAATCTGATAATCATGAGGTGGTACCTCAGCATTGTTTTTATTTACATTTCTCTAGTCAGAAGTGATTTAGAGGGGCAGCTAGGTAGCACAGTGGATAGAACATGAGCCCTGGATTCAGGAGGACCTGAGTTCAAATTCGGCCTCAGACACATAACACTTCCCAGCTTTGTGACCCTGGGCAAGTCACTTAACCTGATTGCCTAACTAAATTAAAAAAAAAGTGATTTAGAGCTCTTCTTCAAATGCCTATAGATAGCTTTGATTTTGTCATCTGAAAAGTGCCTGTTCATTTCTTTTTACCATTTATCAACTGGGGAATGGCTCATATTCTTATAAATTTGATTCAGTTTTCTATATGTTTGAGAAATGAGGCCATTATCAGAGACACTTGCTGTAAAGATTGTTTCCCAGCTTTCTGCTTTCCTTCTAATCTTTGTAGCATTGGAATTATTTATACAAAAAGCTTTTCAATTTAATATGATCAAAATTATCTATTCTACATTTCATAATGTTCCCTATCTCTTCTTTGGTTGTGATTTCTTCCCCTCCCCATAGATCTGACAGGTAGACTATTTCTTGCTCTTCTAATATGCTTATTGTGTCACCCTTTATGTCTAAATCATGCAGTCATTTTGACCTTATCTTGGTATACAGTGTGAGATGTTGGTCTTTACCTAGTTTGAGTCTTATTGTGTCCTATTGTCCCAGTAGTTTTTTTTTTTTTTAATAGTGAGTTCTTTTCCCAGAAGCTGGGGATCTTTTGTTACTATGTTCGGTCATTGACTACAATGTCTTATGTACCTAATTTATTCCACTGATCCACCACTCTACATTTTAGGTAGTACCAAATACTTTTTATGGTTACTGCTTTATAATGCAGTTTGAGATCTGGTATTGCTAAGCCACCTTCCTTTGTATTTTTTTTTAATTGATTCCCTTGGTATTCTTGATCTTTTGCTCTTCCAGCTGAATTTTATTGTTATTTTTTCTAGCTCTTTCAAATTTTTTTTTCATAGTTTGATTGGCATGGCATTGAATAAGTAAATTAGTTTAGGTAGAATTGTCATTATATTACATTGGTTTGGCCTATCCATGAGCAACTGATATTTTCCCAATTATTTAAACCTGACTTTATTTGTATAAAAAGTGTTTTTAATTGTGTTCATATGGTTCCTGGGTTTGTCTTGGCAGGTAGACTCCTGAGTATTTTATGTTGTTCACAGCTATTTTAAAAGGAATTTCTCTTTCTATCTCTTGTTGCTGGGCTTTGTTGGTCAAAAAGAGATGGTGATGATTTATGTGGGTTTATTATATATCCTGTAACTTTGCTACAGTTGTTAATTGTTTCAAGTAATTTTTTTAGTTGATTCTTTAGGATTCTCTAAGTATACCATCATATCTGCAAAGAGTGATCATTTTGTTTACTTATTGCCTAAAAATTACTTCAATTTCTTTTTCTTCTCTTATTGCCATGGCTAACATTTCTAGTACTATACTGAATAATAGTGGTGATAATGGGCATCCATGCTTCACCCCTGATCTTAATAAAAGCTTGTAGCTTATCCCCATTATAGATAATGTTTGCTGATGGCTTTAGATAGATACTGCTTATCATTTTCAGCCCTCACTCACTCAAATCAAAGTTAATTGCAAGTCAATATCATCATCTCACTGATGTCATGGTCCTCTTCGAGAACAAAGGGCAAACACAAGCTTATCATCAAGTGCTCTTTTTATTCCTATGCTATCTAATGATTATAATAGGAATAGGTGTTAGATTTTTGTCAAAAGATTTTACTGCATCTATTGAGATATGATTTCTGTTGTTTTTGTTATTGATATGATCAATTATGTTGACTGTTTTCCTTATATTGAACCAATCCTGCATTTCTGGTAAAAATCCAGCGTGGTCATAGTGTATAATTCTTCTGATATGTTGCCATAATCACCTTGCTAGTGTTTTGTTAAATTTTTTTTTGCATTTACAACCTGAAAATGAGAAGTCCAGGAAGGTTTATGAGTGGTAATGGCAGGCTTCTTTTTCAACCTATATTTTCTTTTTTAACTGGTTTCAGTTGTCCTCAGGTAACCCATAGCTCTGGAATCAGCTGC
The DNA here is from genome assembly GCF_900497805.2 of Vombatus ursinus. Lineage (NCBI taxonomy): Eukaryota > Metazoa > Chordata > Mammalia > Diprotodontia > Vombatidae > Vombatus > Vombatus ursinus. The sequence goes on from NW_020950792.1 coordinate 11,767,981, forward strand.
ATTCAACATTACCCCCTTTGAGTCCAGATGGAATTTTGTGATAACCAGGGGAAACATTGAGGAGTTATATGTACTGCTGAACCTTTGTCCTAAAGGCAAAGGCTAATGTAAGGAGAAGGTTAGAGGTTAGAAGGTTGGAAGCCCAGAGACTCAGGGATCTGCAACCACTAGCTCTACGGTAGTGGAGATATAACCTAGAGATGTAAACCAGCCTAGAGATATAAACCAACCTAGAGATATAAACCTTAAGTCATTAATTTCCTTGCTCTTCCCACTAGCCCAGCATCTTTCCTGTACAAGCCATGGGGAGATTAGGTGATATCTGGAAGATCTCTTTTTTTCAGGAAATTAAAATTCTACTGTACATGGTCACAGTGTGTTGGAAAGAATGAGAATATGTAGGCTTTGTCTGGCATTTGGCATTTTATTTTTCCATGAAAATATTTGAATGATTTGGCAACACTGTTACTGTTATGTAAACTTAATTAAAAAGCATCTTGTGTCATTTATGTGACAATGAATAGCAGCAAAATGTACATATAATTTCTCAGGGTGGTAAATCTACAACCAAATTCTCAAAAGGAAGATGACTATTTAGGTTTTAGCTCCTATGTATGTATGAAAAATTGAATTCCAATATCTAACAGTACTTTACATTTGCTTGTTAAATTATTGCAAGGCACTCAGTGAAGAAGTGACTGAACCATGCTATCAGCAGCAATGTAGCATTACTGATTTAACTAAAGTTTTAATACCAAAAATATTTTTTGCATTAATATTCATCAGGAAAATTGGTCTAAAATTTTCTTTCTCTGTTTCAGCTCTTCCTGGTTTATGTCTCAGCATCATATTTGTGTCATAAAAGCAGCTTCATAGGACTCCACCTATTTTTTAAAAATAATTTATATATTATTGGAATTACTTGTTCTTTAAATGTTTGGTATAATTGACTAGTGAATCCATCTGGCCCTTGGGATTTATTTTCCTAGGGAGTTCATTAATGGCTTGGTCATTTTATTTTTTTCTATGATGGGGTTAATTAAGCATTCTATTTCCTTATCTATTAATCTAGGTAATATTTTTATAAATATTCATCAATTTTGCTTAAATTGTCAGATTTTTTGGCATGTAATTGGGCAAAATATTTCCAAATGATTGCTTTAATTTCTTCTTCATTGGTGGTAATTTCACTCTTTTCATTTTTGATACTGGATATTTGTTTTTTTTTTTCTTTCTTTCTTTTTAAAAAATCAGATTCACCAATGGCTTATCCATCTTATTTTTTTTTCATGAAACTACTCCTAGATTTATTTATTAGCTCAATTTTTTTTTACTTTAAATCTTATTAATCTCACCTCTGATTTGTATAATTTCCAATTTGGTGCTTGATTGGAGATTTTTAATTTGTTTTATTTTCTAGCTTTTTTAAGTTGCATGCATAATTCATTGATCACTTTTTTTCCCCTTTTGTGGATGTAAGAATTTAGAAAAAATAAATTTTCCCCTAAATAGTGCTTTGACTGCATCCCATAAATCCCATAAAAAGTATGTTGTCTCAATGTTATCATTCTCTTTAATGAAGTTGTTTCTATGATTTGTTCTTTGACTCACTTTTTTAGGATAAGATTATTTAGTTTCCAATTTATTTTTAATCTATGTTTCCACTGTTCTTTCTTAATGTAATTTTTATTGCACTATGATCTGAAAAATATGCATTTAATATTTCTGCATTTCTACACTTGATTTTGATGTTTTTATCCCCAGTTACATGGTCATTTTTTGTGTAGGTGACAGGTGCATCTGAGAAAAAGGTATATTCCTTTCTGTTCCCATTCAAGTTCCCCCAAAGGTCTATCATACTAACTTTTCTAATATTTTATTTACTTCCTTAGTTTCTTCTTTCTTTCTTTTTGTTGTTGTTCAATTTATTGAGTCCTGAGAGGGGACAGATGAGGTCCTTTACAAGTATAATTTTGCTGTTTATTTCTTCCTGTAACTCACTTAACTTCTTCTTTAAGAATTTGAATGCTGTACCACTTGGTACATAGATGTATAGTACTGATATTGCTTCATTGTCTATGATACTTTTTAACTAGATGAAGTTTCCTTCTTCATCTCTTTTAATTATGTCTGTTTTTTGCTGTTTTTTTTGTCTGAGATCAGAATTGCTACCCCTGCTTTTTTTTTTTTTTTTACTTCTGCTACAGCAGAAGATTATGCTCCAGTCCCTTGCCTTTACTCTGTATGTGTCTCTCTGCTTTAAGTGCGTTTCTTGTAGAAAACATATTGTGGGATTCTAGTTTTTGATCCACCCTGCTATCTGCTTCCTTTTTTTGGGGGGGGAGAGTCAGTCCCATTCATATTCACAGTTATGATCACCAACTGTATATTTCCCACCACCCTATTCTTCCTTCTGTTTGTCCTCTCTCCTTTCAGCTTTTTCTTCCTCACCGTTGTTTGCTTCTGTCTACCACTTCCCCTGATCCACCCTCCTGTCTGTCCCTGCCCCCACCCCTCTTATTTTATCTCCTCCCCTCCTACTTCCCTACTGGGTAAGATATATTTCTACATTCAACCTATTGTGTATGTTATTCACTCTTTGAGCTAATATTGATGAGAGTAAGGTTCAAGTGATGTTCATTGCTCACCCTCTTATTTCCCCCTCCATTGTGATAGGTCTTTTGTGACTCTTCATGTGAAATACTGTACCCCATTCTACCTCTCCTTTCCTTCTGCATGCAGTATACTCCTCTTTCTTATCCCTTTATTTTTATGTCATACTCATATCCTCTGTTTATGAATATTTCTTCTAGCTGTACTATTAGCAACACAATTTTTAAAAATTACAAGTATTATTTTCCCATGTAGGGATGTAAACAGTTTAACTCTACTGAATCCCTTATGTTTTCTTTTTCCTTTTTACCTGTTTGTGCTTCTCTTGGGTCTTGATATTGCAGTTCAAATTTTTGCTTTAATTCTGGTTTTCTCCTTATGAAAGCTTAAAATTCTTCTTTTTCATTGAATGCCCATTTTCCCCCCTTGAGGCTTTACACTTAATTTTGCCAGGTGGGTGATTCTTGGTTGTAGTCCATCATGTCCATGACTTTTGATGTTTTGATGTTGTAACTTCCAAGTCCTGTGTTATCCTGATTGTGACTCCCTGATATTTGAATTATCTCTTTCTGGCCACTTGCAGCATTTTTTCCTTGTTCTGGTAGTTATGAAAGTTGGCAATAATTTTCTTTGGGATGTTTATTTTGGGATCTCTTTCCTGAGGTGATCAGTGGATTTTTTCAATGCCTATTTTGTCCTCTGGTTCCAGGATCTCAGGGCATTTTTCCTTGATAATTTCTTGAAAAATGCTATCCAGGTATTCCTTTTGATTTTGGTTTTCAAATAGTACAATGATTCTGACACTGTGTCTCCTGGATCTAATTTACAGGTCAGTTGCTTTTCCCTATGAGATATTTTAAATTTTTTCCACTTTTTTCATTCTTTTGAATTTGTTTGATTCTTGATGTTTCATAAAGTCGTTAGCTTCCATTTACCCAATTCTAATTTTAAGGTGTTCTTTTCCTCAATTAGCTTTTGTACTTTCCTTTCCATTTGGTCAATTCTACTTTTTAAGCAGTTGTTTTCTTTTTCCAAGCTGTTGAATCTTTTTTTCATAATTTTCTTCCATCACTCTCATTTCTTTTCCTAATTTTTCTTTTACTTCTTTTACATGATTTTTAATCTCCTTTTTGAGCTCTTCCATGAATCCTTTCTGGGCTTGAGACCACTTCCTGTTTTTGTTTAGGACTTTGCCCATAGTTGTTTTGACATTGTTGCCCACTTCTCAGTTTATATCTTGATCTTTCCTGTCACCATAATAACCTTCTCATTAGATTCTTTTTTTTTTTTGGTGTTATTTTTGCTTATCTTTTTCAGATTTTTTCCTGTCTTTTAAATTTGATCTCTGCTTCTAGTGTGGAATGGATACTGTTTCAGATTTCTCATGCCAGGGACTGCAGGCCCTGGCTATTTACCTGGTGCTGCACTGATGTTGCCCTGAGTTCCACTCAGGACTCTTGTGTCTGCTGCTGTGCTGAGGGCGGAGAATGGCTGATGCTTCTGGAGGCCATAGGGGTATGGCAGCTTACCTGGTGCTGAGCCTGTGTCCTAGTGGTGGTGTCCTGTGCATGCTGAGACAGTGGGATATTTCTGCATTTCTCTGGGGCTGCTCTGAAGCATGTGGAGGTCTGGCTGCTAGTGGTGACTCTCAGAGCTGGAGTCCACTTGTTGTCCTGGGTATGCTGAGGTACATCGGGGTGGGGCCTGATATTGGCCTTAGTGTGTTCCATTGCACTGGGGCTCAGGACCTACTGTTGATTTGTTAAGATGGGGCTTTCTCCTGGCTTTCTGGGACATTTCCTGTCCTGTACTGGGGTTCCCCTTTTATCTGAGTGAGATAGACATTTCTTGCCAATCTTCCAAGTTTCTTGGGCTCAAAAATTGTTTTCCCCTATCATTTGCTGGTTTTGCTATTCTGGTATTTGTTTTGGGGTGTTATTTTATGGCTGTTTGGAGGTGAAAATGTCAAAGTTATGATGTTTTATTCTGCCATCTTGGCTCCCAGAAGTCCCTACAACACTCAACTTTAAAACAATCAGGGAACACCTGCAATATGTTATTGTTTAATTGTTCTCATTTTTTTTTATTGCATACATAATACCAATTGACAGTATTGGAGAGTAAAGGTACCAAGTCAGTATTCAAAACTTCCTGTTTCTTCTCTGCTACAGAGGGGAAGAACTGAATCTTTTCTTTGACTTTCTTTCCCCCTCCTTGAGGTGGTGATTTATGATGTGATCTCTTCTCTGGTCATCAACCTCTCCTTCCTCCTCACTTTTTCTAATGATTTTCATTATTGTTATTTTAACATAATTATTACTTATTTCTATAAGTTAGTAGAAAGATGAAGCTTTGTAACTGGGGAAACAGCAGAAAAGGAAAACACCAGATCATTGTAAATAAACTATTTATCTTTTCCCCATACCTTGTTGTTTTCTATGCATCTTTTAAATATACAGTTTTTTTCTTTCCCCAAATATTTCTTTGGCCCTCATAATTTATTTTGCTTCTAAGTAATTTCTTGCACATTTCCTTTATTTTGGTTAATCTCAAATAAGTAAAAATAACCTTTGCCACTTAAATTTCTCCACTTATTCATTCTCTATTTTGCTTCTTGAAATATGACTTTCTGTACCCTCTACTCTACCAATACAGCAATTTTGAAAGTGACATATGACCACATAATTGACAGATTCATTTTTTATAAGTCCTCATCCTAATTTTTATTTATTTATTTACTCATTTGTGGTAGCCTCTTACACCATGGGTATCTATGCTCTCATAGTTTGGCTTTGTTGACAATGAAGTTAGTTCTTTAACTGTTCCTTTTCTACTTGTAGTATAGGTTCTATTAGAAAACATTGTTGTAGGCTTGAAGAAGACGGAATCTTCTCTTAGCTTTAAACTTTTTAAAAACAGTTTAGAAATAGGATATATCACTATCTTCTTGCCTGAGTTCTAAAAGGGAAATTGACTTAAGAAAGATGAGAGGCTCTCAAGCACAATATTCTGATGATACAATCACAGACTCTTCCTTTTCAGATGTGTGTAGAGATAATGAGAGATCTGTTTGGGGAGCTCATTCCTGAGTTGAAATCCCAAAAGAACATGTTCCAAAAATGAAAATGAGGGTGTTGGTAATCTAAAGTACAACTTGAGTGGCAGGGGTATTTGAAAGCATGAAATAAACAAATCTATTGAAGTATCAGTCATATTTCATTGGGAAAAGAAGATTTAGGTGATTTTTGATAGCTTTCTTCACATATCTGAAGGATTTTCATTTGGAAGAGAAATTATTCCTGTTTTTGCCTTGTTTTATTTTTATCCCTGAGGTCTGTATGAGGAATGATGGGTGGAAATTACAGGGAAGCAGATTTTGTATCAGTGTATAGAAACTTTAAAAAAGAAAGACTATCTGAAATTGAAAATATCTCCCTCTAGCTGTCTTGTGTTGTTAATAAGTTCTCCATCACTATGGGATATCAAACATCAATCAGATGATCACTTTTCAGGGATGGGATAAGTACTTTCAGTGATAGTTGTAAAAACAAAACAAAACAAACAAAAATACTAGATGATCTCTGATTTTCCCTCAATTCAGAAATTCTCTATGGTTTAGAAAGACCAAGTTCTTATTGAGATAGTTTCAAATTCAGTTATAATGATGTGTCCTGATCACTTATGTTCATGTTTGAAAAACCAGGGCCAGGGATACCATGATTGCACTGTCAAGAATAAGAACCTGAATTACCCAGAACTAGAGGCAGTATTTTTTTGTATCATTTTATGTAGGCTGACCCTGTGAATACTCTGGAAGATGTAGTTTACACACACCAACTGTATTTTGAAATATAATAGGACTAAAGAAAGTATTTTTTTTTGAGGGACGAAGTATGTTTGTGAAAGAGCTTGGTAACTAATAATTAGCTATTTGATTAAAATCATCTGATTCTCTGCAAAATATCCAATTGTTATACTGAATCAAATCATACTCCTAGCACATAGTAGACTTAGTAAATGCTGATTTATTGATTGATATTTTGAACCTCAGTGTGTTACTACACACAATTAACATACTATTGTATTGTACAGTTACAAAATCAGTTTTGTTTGATTTTCAAGCACTTAGTAAAGAGAAGTGACTGATGAGGGTGCTTGTGATGCCTTTGCTCCCTCTGTCCAGGAGTGTAGAGTTTATTGGAGATGTATTGGACCAGAAATGACTAACTGTACAGTTTGCCATCAAGTAGAATACTGTAGAAAATTCCAATTCTCATTTGCCATGGAGAACCAGTCAATTATTCTCTGGCCTCCTACCTCATCAATTGTCATATATTCCAAGAGTTTTTTTTTTTTTTGTCATTTTGGAAGTTCCCTACTTCCCAATGCATGCCTCAGAATCATCTCTTATTTCCCAGTCGTTGTAAAGGCATAGCAGTCGTTCTTGTATGGTTCTGAATGTACTGAATGTGATTTCCCCCAAATCATTTTTTCCTTGGAAAAAAAGGAGAAACCTGATCTCATCTCCTTTTTTTCTCACTAGTTAAACGTTTCAGTCTTCCTTTAAGAAGTATGCATTCTAAGTCCTTTCTTAGTGTCTAGCTGTTCACATTTTCAATATGACATACTAGAGGCAATCCAGGAGTGTATCTATCTCCTGACATTAATTATAGGCAGTCAGATTACTCCAGCATGTATGTGAATCCATGAAAGTAGGCCACAAGGGTACTATTTAGTAAATTAATAGTTCAGCTCACAAAATGATGCCTTAGGAAGTGGAAAGAGTTAATGAAGCTTCCAAAAGTTCCAGATTTACTCCCCAGGAATAGCTAAGAGTATGTAAGGGTACTTACGTTATTTTTTAACAGACATTACAAAAGACTAGCTACTCTCTTGCCTCTTTGAAGAGTGTGTGTGCATGCACACGTGCACATGCACGCATGTGTGTTTAGGGAGTGATAAGTAGGCAAGATTGTGCCCTGAGCCTTATGAACTCTATTTAAAGTGACATATGAATCTATCATGATATGATAATTTATTAAGAAATAAAAATAAATTTTCAGGGAAATGATTAAAATCTTACGATTAAAATATTTGTAGTAACAAATTTATTGATTGGATATAAAATACTGCAGGTGAGAAAAGATGAGCTCATATTCTTCAGTTCTTTATCTGGAGCTTCAAAAAACATGATTACTGGATAGTAGGAATTTCTCTAGCAGTGTAGCAGACGTTTTCCTACTAGTGACATGTGAGAGTGGGTGGTAGATATTTCAGATCAGCACATTTCGTTCCTTTGAATAGAAAAAAAGTGCATAATAAATAGATTTACTTTTTTTCTTTCATTCTTTCTTTATTTTGCTTGACTTGGACATCATAGCCAAAAAAGCCAACCTGTGGGGGAAGAAGGGGAGAGTAATATGATAGGAAATCCCTTCTGTGGATAAATCTTTCTCCTTCAAATCTCATTTCAGTTTTGATCCTTTTTTTTTCATTTCTATTCATTGTTTCTTTTCTGTTAGGAACAAATAGGACTCCTGAATGGCATTCTTCAAACATGGTTATTAAAACACAACTTTTATTTTTTTTTCCTTTTTGGGAGTGAGTTATATAAAATGATAACCTCAGATAAACCATTAGCTAAATATTGAGATTAAAGCAGTTGGGTGACATAGTATGTAGAGTGCCAGGCCTGGAGTCAGAAGGACCTGAGCTCAAATCTGGCCTCAGACACTTAATAACTGTGTGAATTTGGGCAAGTCTCTCAACCCTGTTGGCCTGTTTTCTCATCTATATAATGAGCTAGAGAAGGATTGGAAAACCACTCCCATTTTTTTTTTTTGCCAAGAAAACTCCTAAAAGGGTTCATGAAGATCCTGACATGCCTGAAAGTGGCTGAACAAAAGCTAGGGATTAACTGGGCAAATAGTTCTTTGGTTATACTTACAAGTAAGCTCCTGCCAAATCAAAGCAGAAGAGAGTTCTGTGTCTGTTCTCTAGAAGAACTCTTGATTTTTGAAGAAGCAGGCATGCAATGCAAGGATATTCAATTTTATTTCAGAATGAAGTTCTCTTGTGGTTTTAGAAATGCGTAGGAATATACAGAATTATCTAGATTACATAACACACTATACATGGGGGAAGTGGGGTTGTGGTTGTTGCTTTTAAGACTGAGTCCCTCTATCCTGTCCAAGCTGGAAATGTAAAGTGTACTCATACTGCAATCTCATTACCTGATAGGCATAGGACCTTTGGCCTGCTCTGTTTATGATCTGGGACAGTTTAAATTCACTCCCAGACTAATTCCCAAGGGTTTGCTGTATTAATGCAAAACAGTGTGGACATTCAATTGTCATAGGTCACTGGCTCAGAACTCCCAAGCTCAAAAGATTTGTCAACCTCAGCTTCCCCAGTAGCTGGAATTATAGGCATGCACCACCATAGACATTTACTATGCCCCTAACACCTATAGAATCTATTACTCTAAATTATATTTACTACTATTATGATCATAATGTAAATCATATCATCACTTCAAAGTTATTCTCATAATTGTTTGCTTTTCTGACAAAATACGTTACACTGACTTGTAGACAGACTTTGAGATAGGAGACACCCAAGTACATAGGATTTTTAAATGCTGTACTTCGAATTCAAGAGCTAATGAAAAGGAAACAGCGAAAGACTAATAATAGCCTCAGAACATTTTGTGGCTTTCATTCCTATATTCAACAAATATTTATGTATTAAGGCATTAGGGCATACACAATATATAATACATAGACACACATATATAATGTATATGTAAACATTTGTACATATGTACACACATTAAGTAGACATATATATGTATGTGTATATATACATGTGCATGTATACATACATATGCATACATGTGTGTGTATTTAATGGTTCTTGACTTTAGGGAGCTTGCTCTCTAGTAAGGAAAATAGTCTAAATTAAAAAAAAACAGACTGAAAGTGAATAAAATAATTTAATCAGGAAGGAGACATCACTTCTTCCTTGGAGAATCAGGGAAGGCTTCTTGAAAGAAATGATATTTGATTTGGGCCTTGAAGGACAATAATAGTTTCTCCAGATGGAGGTAGTTAAGGGAAGATTTTTCAGGCAAAGAGATTATTATTAAGAAAACCTCAGAGAAAACAGGAATTTGGAACATACTGATGGAAAGGAGGAGGCTGGTAAGAAGTCCAATTCTATAGAGTACCCAATGTGGAGTGGAATGAAAAAAAGCTGGAGGCAAGCTGTTGATAACCTTTAATGACAAGATAAAAGAGTCAGGAATTTAATTAGTGATAAAAACGGTAGTTGGCATGTGTTGGCAAAGTACATAGGTATTGGGCTTGGAGTCAGAAAACCTGGGTTCATATCTGGCTTCAGATATTAGTTGTGTGAACTTGGGCAAATCACTTAACTTCTCTGTGCTTCAGTTACTTCATCTGTCAAATGAGGATGAAAATTGCACCTATCATCCAGGGTTGTTGTGATGATAAAATGAGGTAATATCTGCAAAGTATTTTGCAAAACTTAAAGTACTATCTAATTCTTAGTATGAGGATGATGATGAAAATCATGATAATGTTCTCTGAATTTTACAAAGAACTCTACCTTATATCATTTGATCTTCCTAACAACTTAGTGAAGTAATTAAAGCTAACATAATGCTTACTATATTTTAGACACTGTGCTAAATGCTTTACAATTATTATTTCATTTCATCCTTTCAACAACCTAGGGAAATCGGTGTTATTATCCCCATTTTAGAGATGAGGAAACTGAGGCATAGAAGTTAGGTCACTTCCTGAGGGTCACACAGCTAGTATCTGAGGCTGAATTCGAACTCAGTCTTCTTGATTCCAAGCCCAATGTTCTAGGCATTACAGCACCAAGTGTCATGCCTATGTTACAGATAAAGAAAATGAGGTTCATAATGGTTAAGTGAATTGCCCCCTTGTTGTATAACTAATGAGAGGCAGAGGCAGAATTAGAATCCAGATCTTTCCTGACAATATGCCAAATACTCTTTCCACTATAATTTGTTGACCATTGATATCTGATCTTGAGTCATGCCAGAATTTCTCCAGGGTACAACACTTATTAAATACATTTCAGGGAACATGACTGAAATGATCATTGGAGAGACACACTAGAGTACCTACTAATATGTCTTCTGGGAAATAATATCTCAAGTCATATTTGAATTCAGGTGTTCCTGAATCCAGATCTAGCATTCTGTCCACAACACATCTAACATCCTAGTCTAGATAATGGGGGTAACCATTAATTAATAGGAGATTTTTTACCATCTTTCATTCAGCCAATGCTTCAGCCAAATTGGCTCACTTGCTATTATCCATATGTGAGTTAACAACTACCTCCACATTTTTGCACACCTGTTCTCAATGCTTGAAATGCTTTCTCCTAAAAGACTCTACCTCTAGAAACCTTTGGCTCACTTCAAAACTCTCTTTAATTGTGACCTTCCTCAAGATAACTTCCCTTTTCTTTCAGTTGATAGTATTTCTCCCCTAGTCACTGCATATTTATTTTACTTATATCATGCATATACTTATCACAATCAACCAACATTTATTAAGTGCCTACTATATGCCAGGCACTGTGTTGGGAATGCATGGAGAACCAAAAGATAATCCCTGCACTCAAGCTCAAGGAACTAAAGGGGGAGATAATATACAGGCAAATGTAGATACACACATATACACACACAACACATATATGTATATATACATATATAAATATGTATACATATATAAATATATGCATATATACATATATACCAACAAAGCAAGCTATATACATGATAAATAGGAAATAATTAAAAGAAGTAGAGCACTGATATTTGTGTCCTTCCAGTATATGATATTTTATATATTGAATCCATTTTTAGTACGGTTGGATGATAGTTTTTAACTTAACAGACGAATACACTTTTCCTTCCTATTATGTTCCACATATCTATTTAAATTAATCATTCATCATCTCTCTTTGGTAGACTAGTTCTTCTTTCACCTTAATTAGAATCACACCTGAATCTACTAAACTGTTCAAAAATTTAATTTTTTTACAGTGGCATTTTGAACTTGTCCATAAAGTACATGAGAATATCATGTAAGAAAAACCTGCTTCCATCTATTTCTAATGCAATTTTTTCTTTAATCCTGGGAATTAATTATGTACTTATTTCCTTCGTACAATTCAGTACAATTTTTACTTTAATACTTCTTTGTAATCACAATGAAACTGATATTGCATTAATGTTATAAATGATATTAGTTTCTTTTTTCCTGTTACTGTATGCTTTTCTTTAATGTATTGGCTACTACCTGTTGGGGTGTAGGGTGTGTTCAGGGAAAACTAGTACCTCCAGTGTGATGGCTGTCAAGCCCTTTTCAAGGCTGCTTTCCACCTTTGGTGTTTACCTGTTCCAACTAACTCTTACCTGTGGCTCCAAGAAGTTGTAGCATGCCCTATGGCCACATCCCAGTAAACCATTTTGGTAGATGAGCCAAACCAGGCTGAGGGTAACTGAGGAGTCTCAATCCCATTGGTGAGTTAGGGAAGTATCTACTCCAAGCATGTGAAGACTTCCTCTGGTGGAATGGGCGGATGAGAACAATTTGTTCAAATGACCGTGAAGGAAGCTTAAACAAGTGCTGTGGAGCACTTAGAGATTGGTTAGACATCAAAGATGTCAAGGTCATCCACTGGATGTTGAGCCATCACCAGTCATCTTTATTCTGTCCTACCACTAGACTATGATGAGTGTGGAGGAGAGAGTGAGGGTGACAAAATTGTGCAACTCTGCCTCACTTAAATCCAATTTACGCATGAATCAAAAGACATCACCCATACCATTTTACCCATCTCAAAGTCCTATGTTGACAGACAAGTGACAAAGCAGCAGGTGTGGATACACTGGGAGTTGTAATCACAATACTGTACACAGGTAGCCCAGGCCATAGGGGTGTTTTCTCACTGGAAGTAGTAGTGGGATTTAGCAGCTCCCTGGGTGTCTGAGCAGCCTTTTAAGGATTGCACTGCTAATCTCCTGGTGTGAGGAAGGGGCTAGAAAAGGTACCCTAAAATTTATCTGCTTACCCATCCCTGGCCTGATTGCTGGCAGGCAAGGAATCCCACTCTGTGGTCAAAACAACAAAAAAAGTATGAAAATGTCTGCAAAGATGATTCCATTCACCATTGACACCTGGAATGTGTGCACACTTATAGACAACACAAAATCAAGTAGACCTGGAAGACAAATAACTCTTGTTGCAAGAGAACACAGCAGGTTATCATATCTAAATAGTAGCCCTGAGTGAAACAAAGCTGACAAATGAAGGCTACCTTACTGAAGCTGGAGCTGGGTAGACATTTTTCTAGAGTGTCCAGAGTGAAGGGCAGTGCCATGAAGCTGCCATAGGTTTTGTAACTGAAACTAATCTAGGTCACACAAAGCTTAAGTGGCAGAGCTGGGGCTTGAACCAGTTCATCTGACACCAGCTCCAAAGTTCATTCCACTTCATCCCTCTGGAGGCATTCAATACATATTTTTTAAATGAATTAATGAAGGAGCCAGACAATAAAAGCAAGAGACAGAACAGTGCATGCCAAAGGACTTCTGGAGAAGCTCTTAGAAACTCTGGGGGCTTCTGGGAGCCAGTATGGTGGAATAAGAAGGAAGTTGCTCTTACCTTTTCTTATTAACCTCTGAGAGCCCAGAAAATATGGCCCCAGGAAAAAACCCTGGAACAGCTGAACCAGCAGAAAGATGGAGGGCAGCAGTCCTGTAGCCCAGGAAGCTTGGGGGATTAATGGGAAAGGCCTATCTTGCTTTGGGGGAAGGGGAGCAGTAAAAAACAGGAGACATCCCAGCAAGCAAGCAGAAAGCCCCACCTCAGCATAGCAGAGGGGGAGATCCTGAACCCCAGGTTGTGGAGCAGGCAAGCACCAACACCTGGACCCCTAAATGCCTTAGTACTGGCAGAGGAACCAGTGGAAACTTGCTCAGAAAACCACCATGTGCCACGACACACTCTGGCAGCCAAGTCTTTTGGTGCCTCAGCAAAATTCTGGGAAACACAACTTCAAGAAGGAAAGCTTCAGGTAGAGAGTTACATCCTGCAGCAGCAAAACATGCAATTGCAAAGAGACAAACAAAGGAGTGGAAGGCCTGAATGAACAGATAGCCTCGAGGGGCCAGACTCCCCGCCCCTACGCCTAGAGCTACAGTGTTGCTGATTCCAGTCCAACACCAGGTAAGGTGCCACAACCCTACAGCTTCCAACTGCCAGCATTTGAGGCCCCAGTATACAAAGCCAGTGACAAGGCACTGGGCTGGCAGCAGAAGAAGCTTAGATCAGTGCCCCCTGATCCCCAGCAGGAGAACTAAAGTTTTTTAAAGATCAGGAAATAAACAAACACCATGAGGAAAAAGAAATGTACAATGACCATAGATTCTTATTATGGGAACAGTGAAGATCAAGGCAGAAATTCTTAAGGGGACAACATTGTTAACAAACCCACATCAGAAACCTCCAAACAGAATATGAACTGGTCTGAAGCCTAAAAAGCCTTCTTGGAAGAGCTCAAGAAGGATTTTAAAAGTCAAATAAGACAGATAAAAGAAAAATTGGGGAAAGAAATGATAGGTATGCAAGAGAGAGTCAATAGCTTGGAAAAGGAAGGACAAAAAATTAACTGTAAAAAAGAAGTCCTTAAAAAATATAATTGGCCAACTGGAAAAAAAATACACTGAAGAAAACAAGTCCCTAAAAAAATAAAATTGGCCAAATGGAAAAAAAAGTACACTGATCCTGGGGCAAGAAGGAGTGTTGGCATGGTGGAGTTTGTGCCTTGGAGAAGAGGGAGTCCTCCTCACAGTTCCAAGGCAGAAAAGAGTACTTGTGGTCACCCATAGACCAGAACACAGGCCAAGAAAGGAATAAACACCTCACCCTTAATCTTACCACCTTAGAAGAACTAAAAACTTACAAGTCTCTAAAAATATCTCTGAAAACAGCTTCACAAAAAACCCCAAAGCTTGGGACAGTACATTCTCCACACTGGAAGCAGACCTCTACCTTAACAACCAGTTTAAAACTCAAGTAATTGGCTAGGATCATGAGCAAACACATGCACAAAAAAAGTCTTACCATACAATCTTTCTTTGGTGACAAAGAAGATCAAAACAGACAACCAGAAGAAAACAACAAAATCAAAGCTCCTCCAAGAAAAATATGAATTGGTCCCAGGCCATGGAAGAGCTTAAAAAGTTGTTTGAGAAGCACATAAGAGAAGTAGAGGAAAAACTGGGAAAAGAAATGAGAGTGATGCAAGAAAATCATGAAAAACTGGTCAACAGCTTGCTATAGGAGACAAAAAAAAATACTGAATAAGATAACACTTTAAAAAATAGCCTAACCCAAATGGCAAAAGAGGCCCAAAAAGCCAATGAGGAGAAGAATGCCTTAAAAAACACAATTGGCCAAATGGAAAAGGAAGTCCAAAAGCTCATTGAAGAAAATACTTCCTTAAAAGATTAGAATGGAACAGTTGGAAGCTAGTGACTTTATGGGGAATGAAGACATTGTAAAACAAGACCAAAAGAATGAAAAAATGGAAGACAAGGTGAAATATCTCATTGGAAAAACAACTGACCTGGAAAACAGATCCAGGAGAGATAATTTTAAAATAATTGGACTGTCTGAAAGCCATGATGAAAAAAAAAAAGCCTAGACATCATCTTTCAAGAAATTAATGAAGAAAACTGTCCTGATATTCTAGAACAAGAGAGTAAAATAGAAATCGAAAGAATCCACAAATTATCTCCTTAAAGAGATCCCCAAAAGAAAACTCCTAGGAATATTGTAGCCAAATTTCAGAGTTCCCAGGTTAAGGAAAAAAATATTGCAAGCAGCCAGAAAGAAACAATTCAAGTATTGTGGAAACACTGTCAGAATAACACAGAATTTAGCAACTTTTATATTAAGGGACTGAAGTGCATGGAATATGATATTCCAGAGGGCAAAGGAGATAGCATTACAGCCAAGAATCACTTACCCAGCAAAACTAAATGTAATTTTTCGGGGGAAAAATGGATATTCAGTGAAATAGAGGACTTTTAAGCATTCTTGATGAAAAGACCAGAGATAAATAGAAAAATTGACTTTCAAATACAAGACTCAAGAGAAGTATGAAGAAGTAAACATGAAAGAGAAATCATAAGGGACTTATTAAGGTTGAACTGTTTACATTCTTACATGGAAAATGATATTTGTAACTTATGAGACCTTTGTCAGTATTAGGGTAGTTGGAGGGGAAAAATTGTATGTATAGAGAGATTGATAGATAAAAGGCACAGAATTATTTGAAGATGCATGGGTGATATCTGGAGAATAAAATTAAGCAGTGAGAGAGGATTATACTGGGAGAAGCAGAAAGGGAGAGGTAGAATGGGGCAAATTATCTCACCTAAAACAAACAAGAAAAGGCTTTTACAGTGGAGGGGAAGTGGGGGAAAGTGAGAGGGAATGAATGAACCTTATTCTCATTGAATATGGCTTAAGGAGGGAATAACATACATACTGTATTGGGTATGGAAAACTATCTTACCCCTACAGGAAATATGAGGGAAGAGAGTAAGAGACTGAGTGGGTGATAGAGGGGAGGGCAGGTTGAGGGAGGGGGCAATCAGAAGCAAATACTTCTGAGGAGGGACAGGGTCAAAAGAGAGAATAGAATAAATGGGGGGCAGGGTAGGATGAAGTGAAATATAGTTAATTTTCCACAGCATCATTACTATGGAAGTGTTCTGCATGACTATACAAATATAACCTGTATCGGGGGGAAAAAAAAGACATGATCATAAAAGCTAAAATGGTTAAATCAGTAACAGGTCTTGCTAGAATGATGTCACTTCATTTTTTAAAACAAGGTTCTTGGACTCATAAATCAGGTAAATGCTATAGATACAGTCTACTTAGATTTTAACAAATAATTTTATAACGATTTCAAAACTATTCTTTTGGGAAAAGATGGAGAGCACAGTAATAGTCATTCAGAATCACAATAGTTGAATGGACAAAGCTAATGTGTAGTCATTAACCAATTGATGATAGCTTGAAAGAAGAAAGTCTCTAATAGAGTTCTTACCAAATTCTTTTTATGATACAAATATAGTGCTGATACCTAAACCAGGAAGAGTCAAAACAGAGAAAGAAAATTATAGACCAATTTCTCTAATGAATATGGATACAAAAATTTTAAATAAAATATTAGCAAATAGATTACAGCAACTTATCACAAGAATAATACACTATGACCAGGTAGGATTTATACGGGGAGTGCAGGGCTGGTTCAATATTACGAAAAAAACTATCAGATCATTGATCATATCAAGAACAAAACTAACAGAAACTGCACAATCAGCTCAATAGATGCAGAAAATGCTTTTAACCAAAATACAACATCCATTGCTATTTAAAACACTAGAGAGCATAGGAATAAATGGAATCTTCCTTAAAATAATAAATAGCATTTACCTATAACCTTCAACAAGCATCATATGCAATGGGGATAAGCTAGAAGCAAGATTCATATGGAAGAACTAAAGGTCCAACATATCAAGGGAACTAACGAAAAAAAAATGCAGGGGAAAGTGGCCTAGCCATTCCATATCTTAAATTGTATTACAAAGCAGCAATAATCAAACTACTTGGTACTGATTAAGAAATAGAGTAGTGGATCAGTGGAATAGATTAGGTATGCAAGACATAGTAGCCAATGACTATACTAATCTACTATTTGATAAACCCAAAGACTCCAAGTTCTGGGATAAGAATTCACTATTTGACAAAAACTGCTGGTAAAAATGGAAAAGAGTATAGCAGAAACTAGGCATAGACCAACATCTTACACACTATACCAAAATAAAGTCAAAATGGGTTCATGATTTATATGTAAAGGTTAATACTATAAGCAAACTAGGAGAGCAAAGAATAGTTAGCCTGTCAGATTCATGGAGAAAATAAGAATTTATGACCAAACAGGAGATAGAGAACATCACAAAAAGCAACATGGATCATTTTGATAATATGAAATTGAAAAGTTTTTGCACAAACAAAGCCAAAGCAGTCAAGAGTAGGAGGGAAGCAGAAAACTGGGAAAGAATTTTTACAATTAGTATCTCTGATCAGATCAAAGCATACTATTTGCTCTTTTTTTCTTCCATTTTGTTTTGTTTCCTCTTTCGTGTGGTTCCTCCTATTGATTCTAATTCTTACTTACAACATGACTAATGTGAAAATATGTTTAATAGGAATGTATATGTAGAGCCTATATCAGATTGTATGCCATCTTGTGATATAGGTAGGGGGATAAAACATTAAAACTCAAAAGTGTATGGAAACAATTGTTTTTTTTCTTTTCTTTTTTTTTATTTTTAACATGTGTTTTTAAAACTTTGGATTACAAACTTTCTCCCTTCCTCCCTCCCTACCCACCCTCATTGATAAGGCAAGCATTTCCATACAGATTATAGATGTGTAGTCATGCAAAACACTTCCATAATAGTCCTGTTGTGAAAAACTAAGTATATTTCCCTTCATCCTATCCTACCCCCCCATTTATTCTATTCTCTCTTTTGACCCTGTCCCTCCTCGGAAGTGTTTGCTTTTGATTATCCCCTCCCGCAATCTGCCTTCCCCTCTATCAACCCCATGCTCTCTTGGCCCCTTACCCCCGATTTTCCTGTAGGGTAAGATAGATTTCCATAGCCCATTGTGTATGTTATTCCCTCCTTAAGCCAAATCCTATGAGAATAAGATTCACTCATTCCCTCTCACCTTCCCCCATTTCCCTTCTACTGTAAAAGCCTTTTCTTGTCTGTTTCACGTGAAACATTACCCCATTCTACTTCTCCCTTTCTCTTCTCCCAGTATAATCCTTTCTCACCCCTTAATTTTATTTTCCAGATATCACCCTTTCATCTTCAACTCACCCTTGCCCTCTATCTATCTATCTATACATACACATAATTTTTTTTCCATCCCACTACCCTAATACTGACAAAGGACTCATGAGTTATAAATATCATCTTTCCCTGCAGGAATGTAAACAGTTCAACCTTAATAAGTCTCTTATGATTTCTCTTTTCTGTTTACCTCTTCCATGTTTCACTTGAGTCTTGAATTTGAAGGTCAAATTTTCTATTCAGCTCTGGTCTTTTCTACAGGAATATTTGTAAGTCCCCTATTTCATTGAATGACCATTTTTTACCCTGAAGGATTATAGTCAGTTTTGCTGGGTAGGTGATTCTAGGTTGTAGTCCTAACTCCTTTGCCCTCTGGAATTTTATATTCCATACCCTGTGGTCCCTTAATGCAGAAGCTGCTAAATCTTGTGTTATCCTGATTGTGTTTCCACAATACTTGAATTGTTTCTTTCTGAATGCTTGCAATATTTTCTCCTTGACCTGGGGATTCTGGAATTTGGCTACAATATTCCTAGGAGTTTTCCTTTGGTGATCTCTTTCAGTAGGTGACCGGTGGATTCTTTCAATTTCTATTTTGCCCTCTGGTTCTAAACTATCAGGGCACTTTTCCTTGTTAATTTCTTGAAAGATGATGTCTAAGATCCTTTTTTGATCATGGCTTTCAGATAGTCCAATAATTTTTAACTTCTCTCTCCTGGATGTATTTTCCAGGTCAGTTGTTTTTCCAATGAGATATTTCACATTCTTTTCTATTTTTTCATTCCTTTGGATTAGTGTTATAGTCCCTTGATTTCTCAAATTGTTACTAGCTTCCAATTTCTCCACTCTAGTTTTTAAGGAAGTATTTTCTTCAGTAAGCTTTTGGACTTCCTTTTCCATTTGGTCAATTTTGCTTTTTATGGCATTCTTCTCCTCATTGGCTTTTTGGACCTCTTCTGCCATTTGGGTAAAGCTATTTTTTAAGGTGTTATTTTCTTCAGTATTTTTTTTTGGATTTTCTTTAGCATTACTCTCAGTTTTTCCTCTACTTCTCTTACTTGCTTCTCAAAATCCTTTTTGAGCTCTTCCATGGCCTGGGACCAATTCATATTTTTCTTGAAGGCTTTGGATGTCGGAGATTTGGCTTCGTTGTCTTCTTCTGGTTGTATGTTTTGATCTTCTTTGTCACCAAAGTAAGATAATATAGTCTGACTCTTTTTGAGCTGCTTACTCATGATCCTGGCCAATTACTTGAGTTTTAAACTCTTTGTTAAGGTAGGAGTCTGTTTCCAGTGTGGAGAATGTACTGTCCCAAACTTGAGGGGTTTTGTGCAGCTGTTTTCAGAGATACTTCTAGGGACCTGTAAATTTTCACTTCTTCCAAGGTGCTATGATCAAGGGCAAGGTGTTTACTCCTTTCCTGGCCTGTGCTCTGGTCTATGAGTACTCTTTTCTGTCTTGGAACTGTGAGGAGCGTTTCCTCTCCATAGCCACTACAAGCTCCACCACACCAGTGCTCCTCCTTGCCAAAAAACTGCCACATAGAACTGTGACTCAGATCTAAGCTCGGGCAAAGCAAAAGATTCCTTCCTCAGTACAGGCAAAGAGATCCCTGCAATCCCCCTCTGGTCAACCACTCAATTCCCCCTCAGTCTGTGGGCCAGAAGCTCAGGAAACAGCCATGGCCTGTGCTCGGGACTTGCGGATGAGACCTAGCTTCTTTCTCACCGAAGTCACAGACTTTTCCCACTGACCTTCCAAGCTGTCTTTGGCATTCATGGGTTGAAAAGTCTGAAAACTGCCACAGCTGCTTGCAATTCAGTCCTCTGAGGACTGCTCCAGGTTCCCTGCAGCCTGTGTGCCCATGCCAAGCTGTGCTCCTCTCCCCACAAGGTGTGATATACCTTTCTGATCAACCATCCAAGCTGTCTTTGGCTGGAAATTTGTTTCACTCTGTCTTTTTGTGGGTTCTGATGCTTTAGAATTTGTTTAGAGCCATTTTTTATAGGTATTTGGAGGAGTTTGGGGGGAGTGCTCAAGCAAGTCACTGCTTTCCCTCTGCCTTCTTGGTTCTGCCTCCTGGAAACAATTGTTGATAAATCAAAATAAATTAACTAAAAAAGACTAATCTAGTCAACAAGCTTGTATGCCTACCAAAAGGAATGAGGGTCAGGGTCATGACAATATCATTGCCACTTGCAGGAAATCGTCAAGACACCATTTTCAGTGCTTATGCTCCCACCATCATGAACTCTGTTCAGGTCAAAGAAAAGTTTTATGAATACCTGGAGATCCTTATCATCAAAGTGCCAAAAGAAGACAAGTTCATAATTCTGGGTAATTTTAATGCTATACTACCAGACTTGGCAAGGGAGTCCTAGGGAGGAATGGAATTGAAAACAGTAACAGCTATGGTCACTTACTACTGAAGACTTGTGCACCTCATGGCGTTCCCTTCACCAACACCAGCTTCTGTTTAAGAAACACAATAAAACTTCATGGAGGCACCCTTTTAGCAAACATTGGCATTTAATAAACCATGTGATTGTAAGGAGAAGAGAGAGACAGGATGTGAGAGTGATGAAGTCAATGTGTGGCACTGAGTGCAGGACTGATCGTAAACTTGTCCTCTCCAAGCTAAATATTCACATTTGACAAAAGTGGTCTCCTCAAAGCATAATGACTACCAGAATTAATGTCAAAAGATTAGAGTTCTCCTCTGAGCAGGAACAGTTTGTTGCTAACTTTGAGTGAAAATTAAGCCAACACACAGTTGGCAACAGTGGAGCAGAAAAGGAGTAGTTAACTTTCAGAGGTAGGGTGTATAGCACTGCATTTGCTCATCTGAGTCAGAACACTCACAAACACCAAGACTGGTTTGATGAAAATGATGGGGAAATTCAGAAGCTGCTAAATGAAAAACAAGAACTCCCCAGGGTTTACGGGCAGGATAGTTCTTCCATCTTTAAGAAGGCAACATTTAATTCTATCAAAAGTAAAGTACAATCAAGGCTTAGAGAGATGCAGAATTCGTGGTTCAGTAAGAAGGCAGAAGAAATTCAGTTTTATGCTGATAGTAACATTTCTTTTATGATGCCCTGAAGGCTATTTATGGATCAAAGACCTCTCGTGCATCTCAGCTACTCAGTGCTGATGGAGACACATTGATTAATAATAAGGATATGATCCTAGACAGATGGGCTGAACACTTCCATAGGGTTCTCAAGAGACCATCATTTCTCAATGCTGAGACCATTGACCATTTACCTCAGATTGAAGTCAATCCCTCCCTACCTGAAATTCCAACTGAAGAAGAGGTTTTGAATGCCATTAGGCTACTTTCCAGTGGCAAAGGACCTGGTGCTGATTCTATTCCAGATCAGATTGACAAGGTAGGAGATCTATTGCTCACAGAAAAGCTGACTGAAATTTTCCAGGTTATATGGCAATAAGTGGTTATCCCTCAAAAGTTCAAGGATGCCTCCATTCTCCATTTCTACAAAGGAAAAGGAAATAGATTGTCCTGTGACAATCACGGGGGGGTCTCTCTCTTAGTTATTGCTGGCAAGTTTCTTGCCAGAGTGCTTCTTAATGAGCTGATCCTTCACCTGGAAGATGGTTATCTACCTGAGAGCCAGTGTAGCTTCAGAAAGGGCTGAGGAATAGTGTGTATGGTGTTTGCTGCCAACAACTCCAGGAGAAATGCCAGGATCAGAAGAGAGATATGTACACAACATTTGTAGATCTGATGAAGGCCTTTGATATTATCAGTCATGAGGGCTAATGGAAAACTATGTCAAAATTTGGTTGCCTAGAGAAATTCATCAGTGTTGTACATCAATTTCATTATGGCATGCTTGCCACCTAGATAATGGTTCTAGATAATGGACAATGCTCTCATGCTTTTCCAGTCACCATTGGAGTGAAACAAGGCTGTGTGCTTGCTCCCATCCTTTTTAGCATGATGCTTTCAACCATGTTGTCAAATGCTTTCAATGAGGACAACCATGGCATCAAGGTCACCTACTGCAATGATGGTAAATTCTACAACTTGAAAAGGCTACAAGCCAAGACCAAAGTGGAGGAAGTATTGGTGCATGATTTTCTGTTTGCAGATGATTGTGCACTCCATGCAGCCTCTGAAGCTGGGATGCAACAAATTGTGGATTGATTCTCTGCTGCTTGTGCTGATTTTAGTCTAACAACACCAAGAAAACACAGGTGCTCCATTTGCCAGCACCACACCATCTATACATGGAACCATCAGGTACAGCAAGTGGAGAAGTTTTCAATGTTGCGGATAAGTTCACATGTTTTGTTAGTGTCCTTTCCAGGTATGTATATGTTGAAGATGAGGTTGATGCACACATTGCCAAAGCTAGCTCAGTGTTTGGGAAGCTCCACAGGAAAGTGTGGGAGAGAAGAGGTATTAGATTGACTACCAAAATGAAGGTCTACAGAGCTATTGTGCTGACTTTGTTGCTGGATGCCTATGAAATCTGGACAGTACACTGCCACCACACCAGGAAATTGAATTGCTTCCATTTCAATTATCTTAGGAAGATTCTGAAGATCACCTGGTAGGATAAGATACCAGACATGAAGTCCTTTCTTGAACTAAACTGCCATATATTCAAATTCTGCTTCAGAGAGCACAACTCTGATGGGCTGTCCACATTGTTCAAATGCAAAATGTATACTTGCCAAAAAGACTATTTTATGGAAAACTCACACAAGGCAAGCGTTCACATGGTGGTCAGGAGAAGCAATACAAGGACACTCTCAAAGTCTGTCTAAAGAACTTTGGAACCAATTATGTGACATGGGAAACACTGGCACAGGACTGCTTAGCATGGTGTGTCCACATAGGAGAAGGTTCTGTGCTCTATGAGCAAAGTAGAATTGAAATAGCTCAAAGGAAACACAGGAAGTGCAAATTTAGAGAATCCACCCCAAGTGTTCCCATAGACTATTTGTGCCTGATATGTGGTATCGCATTCCAAGCTCATATTGGTCTCATCAGTCACAGTTGGATGCACTGAAACTTGACTCTAGCAGAGTGATGTCATTTAGGCCCTCTTTGAGAACAAAGGACAACAACCAACTACCTGTTGATAATTTTTTTTCTTTTTGTTAAAGAAGATTGCCTCGGGAATCAACTTTTTTTTTCTTTCAGACATTTCATTTTTGAAATGACTTACTATTTCATTGACAATATGGCAGTTAAAAGTCAGATTTATCCCTTTATGTTTTGGACTGGACTCAAATCTATTCTTCTGAGGTTGAAGAATTTATTTCTAGACCTCCATCACTAGTTTTGAATATAAATCAATTTCCAAATGCTATAGAGGGGATGGCAAAACAACAGAGGTAATATGGATCTTACACAATAATGGAAAAACATTGAAGGGGAAAATGTCTGCAGAAAGCTTGGCAGAAGAAGCAACAAAGATAGATCATCCGAAGAGCCTTTTTTGATTAAACTGGAATTAGGACAACAAATACAGAAAAAAATGAAATGAATTTGCAAGTATTTCTATGACAATCTAATCTCATCATTAGTGAATAGTGGAACCATTTCATTTGGACTCAAATGTCTCAGTTTACTACATGAAAAAATGTAAACAGGAATTAAAATGGAGTCAGGAAAATAGCTAGATGAGGCCAGCTATACACAGAATAAGTTCATACTGGAAGTCACACAATGTTCAAAGTTTTTAAGTGAATGCAAAGTGTGGCATTGGCTACAGCCTCTCTTTCTCCTCTCTTCCTCTCTGTCCTCAGGCTGGTTCACTCATTACACTTGCATCCACTTCATAAGGTTGAAGTGATTCCTCAAGGGGCAATACATTTTCAGAGTTCTAGTGTTAATCTTTGTATGTGATTATTTCTCACATTGCCATAGCTCATGAAACCCTGTCAGTATATTCCCCATTTATAAATTAGCCAGAAATACTCCATCTTAACTGAGACATTTGCTAAAAATACAAAGAACCAAATAATATTTGCACAACATCCCACCATAAAACCTCGATGACATTCTCCCACCAACACACACACAATGTTGAGTGGGAGAGTGGGTGCACTTCTGAAGTCCCAGACTAGTAAAGCACACATGTAGGGAATATGTGTTGCCAGAGTAACTCTGGTGCTTTTTTGAAGTTCTCATGTCTTCTTTTTGTATTGGGAACTGTCCAGAAAACCTCCTTGATGAATATATCTTTGTTTAATTCCACCAATAAGTTGAGATGAACCATGATATTGGCTAACACCACCTGGGCATACTAGACATATTGATTAATTAGTTGGGTAGCTTCTCTACTTCTGATCTTTTCCTCTGCTAATTTGGATATACTCTTACACAGGAACTTTAGTATCTGTAACCTCAGAATTCAGCCTTAGCTTATGCCTTTAGTAGTGTAATGTTATCCTATGAAAACTATCCTAAAGTTAGCAAAACTCCATTCAACTCAGCTTGTTTATAGGTTTCTTCTTCTTTTTCACTTTGCTGCCACAGGAGATGGCATTGGAGAGAAAATCTTTCTCCCTTTCTTCTTGTCACTTTTCATTCTTCTTTCTCTGAAGCAAATAATATGTTTCTTTACATTCCCTTTTACTCTTCTCAGCAGGTGGTGGCAGTAGAGGACTCTCTAGACTCTCAATGGCTTAAATAATATGTCTAGAAACAAGTGACAACTCAGCATGAGTAATGGTCTTTGACAGAGTTCAGAAATTTGTTTCTCGCTTCTCTCTTCTATTAACTTTTCAAGATTCAGCATCTGGTTTCTCTCTATCAATGACTCCATCTTAGCTTATGGTTATGGTCCCAATTCTTATCTTCTGTCTATAAACAGATAAATTCCACTAGTACCATAATCATTAAATTTTCTAATGTCCATATTTCCCCACTTATCAAAGTAAAAGTTCTCCAATCCAATTGTTCATGTGCAAATCACTGAAGCAAACCATGTTCTCCATTCATTCCAGAGTGCTATGGCATGTTATATGCAAAGGAGCAACTGCTATCTTAGTATAGAACTCTAAGGCAGACAATTCAGTAGCTAATTTTCTTACAACTGTGAGGCAGTTCCATGTCCCAGACAAATGAATTGCTAAGGCAACTAAACTCAGTAACTACCTTTCTCACAAGCAGATCTATGCCCTAGATATGTGAACTGTGAAGGGTCTTCCCCTTATTTAAGAATTAAATTTCAAGATAGCAAAAAGAATACAAGATAATAAATGAATGGAAAAAGAAATCACTAAAGAAATTGCACACATGGTGAGAATGAGAGTGTAATTAACTACCACCCTTTTTTAATGAAACCTTCATGCGAATGAACTACAAATAATTTAAATGTATTTAATATATCTTTAATAAAAATTTAAGATTATATCAGGAAGTTGTTGCAAATGGTTTTCTATATGAGACCATAATTTCATCATCACATAACTGATTGAAAGTTATAAAGAACACAAAACCTCTCTTTCTAATTTTTTCTAATAAAACATTAAACTTGGCAGTGCTCATCTTAGCCTAAAAGTCTATTCTCCATGATAATGTCAAAATGATAGAATATTTCTCCACGTATGAAGCCATAAAGATAACTTGATTTAATTATTCTTTCATCATCAAGTAAAAAATAAGCCAGAGAATAATCAATGAGAGTATTCAATTCACCTATGAAGGGCATCACCAGCAGGTTCCAAATGGAAGAAAGATTCTGGTCTTCCAGATGTCCTTGTTGGTTGACAACATTTTACTGATGGTACCAAGTCTAGAATACTACAGTCTTTACAATGAAATCCATTGCCTCTCAAAATAGATGGGGCTAACATTTCCTGCAGGAAGAAAAAAAAAACTACAACCTGTAGAGAAGAATGCCTAGAGTCTAGACTGTCATAATGATGAAGTGTTGGTCTTATGAGTTGGTCAATCTGTATACTTATTTTATTTCTTCATTGAAGATGACAAAATAGCTATGTGTAAAATTGAATAGAAGGAAGAGTGTTAACTAGATTGGATTTGGGAAATTATAAGGTGCTTTAAATGCTGCCAAAGTGTTAATTTACAGAAAAATATAAAACTTTCTTTTAAAAGCAATGATATTCTTCTTATACTATTGTTTCTTTACTATGAATAATGAAACATCACAATCTCCAATAAATCAAAACTGAGAGGATCCAAAGGGCAGTGGAAAGACATACAGTGTGGCTTTTAGCATATTATTAATGACTATTTACATGAAAAGGTGAAGAAATACATCAAAGAGACAAAATATAACAGCACTAGGAACTGGGCACATCATATAGTGAGTGACTGATAACAGATGGGCAGTCTGAGTTCTACCCTGGTACAAGTTAGTGCTAAAACAGGCAAAAAAATTCACTATTGCATCAAAGAGATCCTAAATGGAGGCCCAGTGTAAAGATATGGACACTAACATCAAAGACCAGGGCAACCTCAAGGTCACATATGTGGCTTTTGACTGAATCCAAATTTCACAAAACAAATCCCCACCCTGTCCTAAATTTTATAACCAATGTTGAGATTTCTCTGGACTTCTGGATATGGAGCCAAGATGGCAAAATTGAGTAAGTACTCAGGCAAACTCTCTCAATATGAACCTTTAAACAACTTTGAAATAATGCTTCAAATCAAAATCTAGTGTGTCAAAGTCAACAAACAGTCTGGGTGAGACATTCTTCTAGGCCAAGACAACAGGAAATCTGAAGAAGAGACATATAAGGGGATGGAACCAAGATGGCAGAGTAAACCTCAGCAAAACCTGGAGCAGGCCTCAGGGGACTGAATCACTAGCTACTGTGGTGGTTTCCAGACTTCTCAACCCACAACCACCAAAGACCACTTAGAAAGTCAGTAGGAAAGGTTTGTGACTGTGGTGAGAGAGAAGCTTGGTGTCAACCCCAGTCCCAGTGCAGTGTCTGGGCAATGGCTGTTTCCAGAGCTTCTGGGCCACAGACTGAGGGAGAATCAGGTGACTGAGCAGAGGGGGATTACAGGGATCTCTTTGCTGGTGCTGAGGCAAGAATCTCTTACTTTGCCTGTGCTTACATCTGGATCACAGTTCTGGGTGGTGGTCCTGGGGTGAGGAGGAGTGCTAATGTGGTGGAGGAACTTGTAGTGACAAAGGAGAGGGAATCCTTCTCATAGTTCCAAGACAGAAGAGTGCTCATGGTCACTTACAGAGTAGAGTACAGGCCAAAAAAAGGACTAAACACCTCACCTTTGATCATAACACCTTGGAAGAACTGAAAATTTACAGGTCCCTAGGATTATCTCTGAAAACAGCTGCACAAAACCCCTGAAGCTTAAGACAATACATCCTCTACACTGGAAGAAGAGCCCTACCTTAACAAAGAGTTTATCATTCAAGTAATTGGCAGGGATCATGAGCAAACTGCACAAAAAATCAGACCATTGAATCTTACTTTGGTGACAGAGAAGATCAAAACATATAGTCAGAAGAAGACAACAAAGTCAAAGCTCCTACATCCAAAGCCTCCAAGAAAAATATGAATTGGTCCCAGGCCATGGAAAAGCTCAAAAATGATTTTGATAAGCAAGTAAGAGAAGTAGAGGAAAAACTGGGAAGAGAAATGAGAGTAATGCAAGAAAATTATGAAAAACTATTCAACAGCTTGCTAAAGGAGACCCCCAAAAATACTGAAAAAATAACACCTTAAAAATAGCTTAACCCAAATGGCAAAAGAGATCCAAAAAGCCAATGAGTAGAAGAATGCTTTAAAAGGCAGAATTGGCCAGATGGAAAAGGAAGTCCAAAAGCTCACTGAAGAAAATACCTCCTTAAAAATCAGAATGGAGCAAATGGAAGCTAGTGAATTTTTTTAGAAATCAAGGCATTGTAAAACAAAACCAAAAGAATGAAAAAAATAGAAGACTATGAAATATCTCATTGGGAAAAAAAAACAACAAAAAACAAGTGACCTAAGAAGTAAATCCAGGAAAGATAATTAAAAAATTATTGGACTATCTGAAAGCCATGATCAAAAAAAGAGCCTAGACATTACCTTTCAAAAAATTATAAAGGAAAACTACCCTGATATTCTAGAACCAGTGGGTAAAATAGAAACTGAAAGAATTCACCAATCACCTTCTAAAAGAGATCCCCAAAAGAAAACTCCAAGGAATATTGTAGCCCAATTCCAGAGTTCCCAGGTTAAGGAAAAAAAATACTGCAAGCAGTCAGAAAGAAACAATTCAAGTATTGTGGAAACACAATCAGCATAACACAAGATTTAGCAGCTTCTACATTAAAGGACCAGAGGCCTTGAAATATAATATTCTGGAGGTCAAAGGAGATAGGATTACAGACAAGAATCACCTACCCAGCAAAACTGAGTATAATTCTTCAGTTTAAAAAAAATCAACATTCAGCAAAATAGAGGACTTTCAAGCATTCTTGAAGAAAAGACCAGAGGTGAATGATTTTTGAATGTAAGACTCAAGGGAAACATGAAGAGGTAAACAGGAAAGAGAAATCATAAGGGGCTTATTAAGGTTGAACTGTTTACATTCCTACATGGAAAGATGATATTTGTAACTCATGAGACCTCTGTTAGTATTAGGGTAGTTGAAGGGAAAAAAAAAAATATGTGTATAGAGAGATAGCTTGCTAGCTAGCTAGAGGGCACAGGGTGAGTTGAAAATGAAGGGGTGATATCTGGATAATAAAATTAAAGGGTAAGAGAGGATTATACTGGGAGGAGAAAGGGAGAGGTAGAATGGGGTAAATTATCTCACATAAAATAGACAAGAAAATGCTTTTACAATGGAGGGGAAGCGGGGGAAGGTGAAAGGGAATGAGTGAATCTTATTCTCGTTGGATTTGGCTTAAGGAGGGAATACCATACACACTCAATTGGGTATGGAAATCTATCTTACCCTACAGGAAAATAAGGGGGAAGGGGATAAGAGAGAGGGGGATGATAGAAGGGAAGACAGGTTGGGGGAGGGGTTAATCAGAAGCAAACCCTTTTGAAGAGGGACGTAGTCAAAGGAGAGTGTAGAATAAATGGAGGGTGACATAGGATGAGGGAAATACAGTTAGATTTTCACAACATGGCTAATATGGAAGTGTTTTGCGTGACTACACATGTATAGCCTGTATCAAGTTGCTTACCTTCTCAATGATGGTGGTTGGGGAGGGATGAAGGGAGAAAATTTGCAACCCAAAGTTTTAAAAACAAACATTAAAAATTGTTTTCACATGCAATTGGAAAATAAGATATACAGGCAATGGGGTATAGAAATTTATTTTGCCCTACAGAAAAATAGAAGGGGAAGGGGATGAGAGAAGGGAGGGGGAGATAGAAGTGCAGGCAGATTAGGGGAAGGGGTATTCAGAATGCATGCTATCTTGGGGTTGGGGAGGGATGAGATGGGGAGAAAATTTGGAACTCAAAATCTTGTGGAAGTGAATTTGAAAACTAAAAATTAAATACATTAATAAATTTTTAAAATAACTTTAAAAAAGAGATATATGACACCGAGGCAGAGGCTGGCATGGAGCACACACAGATGCTACCCTGGTAGTGAGAGATAGTGGTAGTGACAAAAGCAGTAGTAGCAGCAGTTTTGGGAGCTCTCAAAGCAGAGATGGTAAGGGAATATTACTGTATAGTAGAATGAGATTACAGGGGACCCAGTGTTAGGACTGGATGCAGGACTGAAAACTGTTTAGAAATTACATTACCTACAACCACTTCTGAGTGACAGTTCAAAAGAAGAGAAGCATTCTTTCATTCAAGAGGGAGAAGGGGGCTTGAGGAGCAGTATCACTTTTGGTACCAAGGGATTAGGAACCATGAAGAGCAATATTGCTTTCAGTCCCAAGGGAGCAGGTACCCAGATGAGCTGTATTGATTGCTAGCTCAAGGATCAGGGACCCTTCCTGGGTAATGACCAGACCACTGATCAAAAGAACAATGACCACACTTCTCCCCAAATTACAACAATTTGGAAGAGTTAAACATTTCCAAACCCCAAAAACTAGCTATGAAAACAGTAGTGCAAAAAACCCTAATGCTTGAGACACTGTCCTTCCCTGCTCCTTCCATGCCAGAAAGAGATTTAACTTTAGGACAAACTGAAAATTCATAAAAAGGTCAAAAAATGAGAAAACAATAGCAAAAAAAGAACCTGACCATAAATAGCTACTATAGTGACAATAAGACATCAAGACAGAAACTCAGAAGAAGACAATAAATTCAAAACAACTACAGGCAAAGCCTCAAAGAAAAATGTAAATTGGACAAAAACCACCAAAAATTCTTAGAAGAGCTAAAAATAATTTTAAAAATCAAAGTGGTAGAAGAAAAAAATAGATGAAAATGACAGCAAGGGAAGAAAATTATGAAAAGACAATTAGCAGCTTGGTGAAAGATGCATAAAAATACTAAAGAAAATAATACCTTTAAAAATTTGCCAAATGGAAAAAAAAACAAACAAGATACCAAAGCTTACTAAATAAAATAACTCCTTAAAAATTAGAATTGGGTAAATGGAAGTTAATGACACGATGAGAAATCAAGAAACAGTAAAAAAAAAAATCAAAAGAGTAAAAAACAGAAGAAAATGTGAACTATGTCATTGTAAAAAAACAACTGACCTAGAAAATAGATTGAGGAGAGATAATTTATGAATTATTGGACTACTTAAAAGCCATGATTCATGAAAGAACCTAGATATCATATTTCAAGGAATTATCAAGAAAAAAACTGCCTCGATATCTTAGAACAAGAGGATGAAATAGAAATTGACAAAATGCATGATAACCATTTGAAAGAGACCCCCAAATGATAAATCCCAGAAATAAAACATAGACAAATTCCAGAACTATTGGGTCAAAGATAATATATTTCAAGCAGAAGTAAAGCAAAATTAAATAATCTTGGAACCACAGTCTGGATCAAACAAGATTTAGCAATTACTTTGTTAATGGAATGGACAATTTGGAAAATGATGTTCCACAAGGCAAAATAATTAGAATTATAAAAAAAGAATAACTTACCCAGAAAAAAATGGTGTTATTTATTGAGGGAAAATGGATATTTAATGAAATAAAGGACTTTCAAGTATTCCAAATGAAAAGATCAAAGCTGAAAAGAAAATGTGACATTCAAACACAAGACTGAAGAGAAAGATAAAAAGGTAAAGATGAAAGAGAAATCACAAGAGACTCCATGAGATTAAAATGTTTATTTTTTCTATAAGGAGAGATGACACATGTGATTTCCGAGAACATTGTCCTTTTGGTGGCAGTTAGATGAATTGTACATAGATGGCATAGGAATTAGTTGTTACATTAGAATAATGTAAAAAAAAAAATTAAGGAGTGAGAAATATGGATACCCTGACAGAAGAGGAAAGAGTAGAAGAATTGGGAAAATTATCTCATAAATAGAGGTGTGTAAGGAAGACCTTTTACCATCTGAGTGAAAATGAGGAAAAAACAATGTTTGAAACTTACTCTCATCTAAATTTGTTCAAAGGAGAGAAAAAAAAATACATATACATAATTGAATACAGAAATCCTGCTACCCAACTGGGAAATATTAGATGAAAGGGTAAGAGAAAAGAGGGGATAATAAGTGGGAGGGCAGATTAAAAAAAAAAGGTAGCTATTAAAAGCAAAACTGACTTTATAGGATGCACAGGATAAAAAAAAAGAGACAAGGATAAACAGAAGAAAATAAGACAGAGGGAAATGCACAATTAGAAATCATAACTGTGAATGTGAATGGGAAGAACTCACCCATAAAATGGAAGATGATTGTAGAATGAATTAGAAACCAGAATCAACAATGTGTTTACAAGAAACACACTTGAAACAGAGAAACTTACACAGAATAAAAATAAAGAGTTGAAGCAGAATCTATTGTGCTTCAACTTAAATAAAAAAAAAATAAACACCAGGGGTAACAATCATAATATTTGATGAAGCAAAGCAAAAATTAATTAAAAAAAATAATCAGGGAAGCACTATCTTGCTAAAAGGTACCATAGACCATGAAGTAATATCAAAACTAAACCTATATGCACCAAATGTCATTGCATTCAAATTCTTAAAGAAAAAAATGTATTACAGGGAGAAATAGAAAGCAAAACTATACTAATGGGAGAACTAAAATTTTTCCCTCACAGAGGTGGATAAATCTAACCATGAACTAAGTAAGAAAATGGTTAAAGAAATGAATAGAATTTTAGAAAAATCAGATATGACAGATATTTGGACAAAACTGAATGTGAATAAAAAGGTGTATATCTTTTCTTTTCTCAGCAATATGTAGGACCTTCACTAATTTTGATCATGTATTAGGGCATAAGAACCTCATAACCAAATGTAGAAAGGCAGAGATACTGAATTGACCATTTTCTGAATATAATACAGTGGGGAAAAAAATCACATTCAATAAAGGGCTATGGAAGCATAGATTAAAAGTCAATTGAAAGCTAAATAAACTAATCCTAAAGAATATGTGAGTCAAAGAACCAATCATAGAAATGAACCATAATTGCATTAAAAATAATTACAAAAGTGAGAAAACATGCAAAATTATACATGCATCAGTAAAAAATAGAAAGAGTAGATAAATTACTCAGGCATACAACTAAAAAAAAAAAAAACTAGAAAAAGAACAAATCAAAAACCCACAATTAAACACCAAACTGAAAAACCAAAAATCAAAGGAGAGATTAATGAAAATGAAAGTTAAAAAATAAAATTAGGTGCTGACTTTATAAAAAAACAAAAAATAGAGTAATCATTGGTTAATTTGATAAAGAATAATAAAAGAAAAAAAATAAGTTACCAGTATTAAAAACAAAAAATAATGTGAATGCACTACTAATGAAGATGAAAATAAAGTAATAATTGGGAGCTATTTCCCTCAATTACATGCAAGTAATACTGACAATGTAAGTGAAATGAATGAATATTTAAAAAATGTAAGTTGCTCAGATTAACAGAAGAGAAAATAGAATACTTAAACAACCCTATCTTAGAAAATGAAATTTAACAAGCCATAAATGAGTTTCTTAAGAAAAAAACCTGGAGGATCAAATGGTTTTACAGTGAATTCAACAAAACATTTAATGAAAAATGAATCATAATATTATATAAATGATTTGAGAACATAGGCAAAGAGGAGTCCTACTCCATTCTTTTTATTCTATGATGGCCAATATGTAAATATGTTTTTCAAAACTTCACATGTCTAGTTGAAGGAAGATGAGAGGTAGGGAGACAATTTGAAACTCAAAATTTTAGAAATTGAACATTACGATTTCTTTTAGATATAATTAGGAAATATTTTACATTTATTTAAAATATTGCATTTTATTTTTTTTGAAATTTCAGATATATAATGTAAGGTATTACTACATTAATTTTTCTTTCATTACCACAAACGTTGGCTTGTTGAATATTTTATCAATGTGATCAAGAAAACAAAAGAATTTATCTTAAGGAAGAAAAAGTTTTGGTGCTAATATGTTTTTATGTAGATTTAAAAACTGATTAATGACTCATGTGAGATTTAAATACATTATTTGGAATTTTTTAAAAAAAGAAATAGATATATAAATCTACATAGATAAATTTATTTTAGAGTTGGAGGAATCTTGTTAATCATCTAGTCCAACCTCAACATGAAAATTATCACCCTATAATAACATGCCCCTAATACACCATACTTCATCTTTTGATGAAGGGAACCCACTATCTCTGAAGTATCCTATTCCACCCACTGCTAACTTCTGTTTTGAGGAAGTTTTTCTTAATACCAGTTATATGTTTTTTTTTTCTTTTGTTAATTTCACACATTTTTCTAGGTTTTGCTCTTTGTGGGGGTAAACTAAACAATCCTATTCCCCCTTCCACATAACAGCACTTCAAATACTCAAAAGGGGCTAATATCCTAACTTTCAT
Organism: Vombatus ursinus; assembly: GCF_900497805.2. Taxonomy (NCBI): domain Eukaryota; kingdom Metazoa; phylum Chordata; class Mammalia; order Diprotodontia; family Vombatidae; genus Vombatus; species Vombatus ursinus. The sequence continues at coordinate 11,802,580 of NW_020950792.1, forward strand.
CTCCTTTTCTCATCCAATGCACATGGACTCTTCTTTTGTCCAAAACAATAGCATTCTTTCAATTTATCTGATATTTATATGCTATGAACTTGAGACTCTTCACCATCTGTTCTTTACACCTTTCCTAGTTTATCAACATCCATTTTAAACTGTGGCATCCAAAATTGAATACACTAATTCAGAGATGATTGTGTATGCAACAGAATAGAATGAAATTATGACCACTTTATTTCCAGGAACTATGTTAAGTTTTGTCAACTTAAAATTGAATGTAAAATCCATATCCATCCATCCATCCATCCATCCATTCATCCATCCATCCATCTGTCTTTTTATCTCCATATCCAATATCAACCTAAAATTTCTATTTAAGGAATATATATATATATGTATATATATATTACCTTATTAATCATAAGCTTTTTATTTTTTATTATTTTTCTTTTTTTTTAGGCAATTGTGGTTAAGTGACTTGCCCAGGGTCACACAGCTAGTAAGTGTCAAATGTGTGGTCTGAGGCCAGATTTGAACTCAGGTCCTCATGACTTCAGGGCTGGTGCTCTATCCACTGCGCCACCTAGCTGCCCCTAATCATAAGCTTTTTCAAGAAAAAAAAATAGATATGATTTTCTTAGATCACAATTTATGGATATGTTTTATCCACATTTCTTGCATTTTCTAAAACACTTATCTTATTTTTGGTAGTAAGCAGGAACATAGTACTTAATATGTTTATTGACCTAATAGTTTTAGAAGGAATATACACATATTCCTTCATTGGTAATTTACTTGTAAGAACACTGACTAATCATTTATCTGATAAATTCAGAATTTAACCTATATTTATACAGATATATTATATTTAACATTCAAATGCCTGATGATTTTTTTCAAATTTCTACAAGGAGATTCTTGACATACAAATATTTAAAATTAGTTCCTAGTAATTCAATACATACTTTGATGTATTAGATGAAATTTGTCAAAATAATCTATCATATTAAAAGTTTCCTAATATTCTGGGTTCTATTATTTTATTAGAAAATTATATATAATCCCAACCAGCACATTTTTTAAAAACTACTTATTCTTGATTGATATTTTATTTTCTTCAGAGACAATAGGCAATAATGTCTCTGATCTCTGCATTTTTTGTTTTCATATATTATGTGTCTACTCTACTACAGAGAAAAAAAAAGAGCCATTAGAAAGTTTCTTGGTGTTCTTCACAAGGTGGTTTATTTAATATGAAAAAAAATCTCTCAATAAAAGGAAAAGCCAGAAAATCAAGACCCTCTACCTCCAAAGTCATCACTTTGCCCTCAAATAATGAAACAGGAAAACAAACCATACACTTGACACATCTTGCAGAACTTTTAGGCTTTATAAGAATAAAGGACTGTGTAACCTTGGACAAGTCACTAAACCCCAATTGCCTTACAAAAAAAAAGAATAAAGGAGAAACTGTCAAACATTACCAAAAGTCTTAAGTTTCTGAGTCAATTTTTCATAGTTCCATAAGGGCAGGTACTATGTGTTTGCTGTTCTTTGTATCGCCAGAACAGTGCCTGGTACATGGAAATCTTTAATAAATGTTTGATGACTAACTGACTCACCAAACATTTAAGTAGGCATTGATTGACTAGACCAATTAGAGAATGACTCTATGTTATGATTGTTATGTGATTTTGCTGACTTTCTAGTCAAGCAAAGAATTTTTTAATCTTGTTTTTTATCTCTCTGGAGTCAACAATTAACTTGTTATCATAAAATATAATTTGTTTATACACTGATTTAGGGAAGTATATTACTTACATAAATTCTGGATCAGAGAATGCCTCCAAACAAAAAAGAATCTGTTAGATTTACATATGCAAATGACAAAATATTATTCTAATGACCTTTAAAATATATGTATCTATCATATACCTAAATATGTACACCCTCACTCCATAGTCCACATTTGGAAAAGATTTTACTAAAACTAGCTCAGTTTTTTGTTTTTTTTTACAATTCAAAAAATTACATTTTTATAACCTAAAATTCAATAGAAGTTAAATATAAGCAAATAGGAACTATTAATTAAAACTCTAAATGTGTAAATGAGCATGACATTTGGGAGGATCTAGTGAGATAATATTTAATGTCTAACCTGTCACACTTTACTTTTTAAAATCCTAAACTGAGAAAGCTTCCAAATTTGAGATATAACAGATAAACCATATTGCTATTTTGCAAGACATCAGAAATTGACTCCTGGTTTTCTATCAAATGAGTCTAAGTTTGAGCAACTTTCTAGTGTTGATGAACTAGTGACCAGTTGTCTTATTGGGTTTAGAGGGGTGCTGGGGCACTAACTAGTTGAAGAACTTCAAAGTAGGTCTTTTTCCTTTTCCATTTTGAGTGACTGTTCCATTAAATTTAGTAAGCTGCTTGATATAGTGGATTATTATATGTGGGGAAGAGGACTCATAGTAAATCTTTCTTTTACACAAATTCCTTAATTGTAGTAAAGAATTTATGGTCTTGGTAAAGACAAGAAAATTAGTAAATGAAAAAAGGGAAAGGACAGAGTGGTGATGGACACATAGAACAGGCAGAAAATGTATAGAGACTCACCTAATGTCTTGTTGATAATGCTTATAATGTGTATTCACTTACAGACATTTCTGTATAATGAAGTGTTTTCCTTTTCTCTTCTTCTATAGGTTCAAGTTGCTAGTTATATTATCTTTTGATTTCTTGGGCCCATTCTTTAATGGAAAGTCCACCTCCCCCCGGTCCATTTAAAAATGTGTCAAAGTTTTATACCTCTTAATCTATTCTATTGCTTATGGTGCACATAAAATCATAGCCTGAGTTGGAAGAATCTTAGAAGTTTTTTTAGTGTAACCTAGATGGACTTCCTCCATGGTAACTCCTAAGCTTTAGATGGTTTGTCTATCTCTGCTTGAAAGCTTCCAGTGATTTAGAACTCACTACTTATTTAAAAAAACTAGTCCTTTGTTGAACAAGATAATTAAAACTATTTCTTTCATTAAAGTAATCAAAACTTTCTTGAATATATTAAAAATAAAAAGTAGGTCAATGGAAAACACTGGATAATCAATACTTAGAAATAAAGTCTCCTTTTTGATAAATCAAAGAACACAACTACTTCCCCATTACTATAACCCAATAGTCCCAGTTTTGACCTTTGGGATTACTCATAATAATCCAATTTCTTCCTCAAATAGCAATCCATCAGATATTTTAAGACAGCTGTCCTTTTCCCCCCAAGATTCTGGGGACAGAATAACAAAAACACTAAACAGTTCTTAGCTTTAAAGAGATTTCATTCAGTGGAGAGAAGTAAGGGAAATATGAGGGAGCTACAGATATAACTTGTTCAGAAAGAGCTATGCTTTTCCCCCCAGATCTTGATATTTTCCTCAACTTTCCAATCAACTCAATATATAACTTGGGATATAGTAACTTCAATGGGAAAATAAGTTTATGGAAATGAAATGATGGAAAATATTATTCCAAGTTAAGAAATGAAAGTAAAAGTTTGTTGAATACTCAAAAGCTTCACAACTGCATAACATGAATTCTTTTATCAAAAAGAGCTGTGACTTCTGGCAAAATGGTTGTGAGATGTTGGTATAAAATAATATTCACCAATCAGTTAAAAATGATAAGCATACAATAAAATTCAAAGGTTAGAATCAGCTCTAAGAACAGTAAAGAAGAAAGAAAAGGAAAGAAAAAAAATCTCAAGGAAATATCCAATAGAGGGGAAATAACTTCAAAAACTGAGGAAATGAATGAGTACAGAAAAATGTCTAAACAACTGAGAAATATCATGGGGCAAAGGAATTTCAGGAGAAAATCTCTAGAAAATGAGAATTGTTCTGCAATAACTAAACTCTAAATCCAGAGAAGAGAAAATATGTTCATAAGAACTTCAAGAGAAGTAGAAAGCCAGGTAATGCAATAGGTGATGGACTTGGAGATAGGAAGACTTGAGCTGAAATCCCATCTCAGCCTCTTACTAGCTGTGTGACCCCAGGGGAGTCACTTAACCTCTCTCAGGCTTAGTTTATTCACTGTAAGAAGGAGATAATAGCACCTATATTATAGGATTTGATCTTTGAGGATCAAATGATATAGTGTATGTACAATGCTTAGCAAATATTAAAGTACTATACAAAGGACTGCTTTCATTAGTAGGTAAATTTAATTTAAAAGAGTGAAGGAAGATATAAGGAGTGAAATCAGAAATCTCAGTGAAAATTTGGGAGAAAACAATACTTTAGAATAGTGGTGCTATGCAAAAAGCAAAGTATTTGAAGTTTGAAGACTTGTACTATTGATATATATTATTACTGATGTGTTATTGCTAATGGTTATTATTGGTGTAGCCTATTCAAATACATAATTTCCAAGGTACTTTGTAGCACTAAATCTGATCCTGTGAATATACAGAAGCTAGAAGATTTTGGCAAATCAGTAAAGACACTAAAAGAAAGGAAAAAAGCAACAGAACTCAATCAATGAAACATCAATAATTGTTAAAATAGAGTCAACACTTTTAACTTGGAAGATAGGACTTGAATCTAAGGGCATTAAACTACACAAAAAAATGATGCAACAAGTTTTGAATGACATCTTTCAGAAAATCAGAAAAGAAAATTTCCCAGGAACATTGGAGCCAGAGAGTAATAAAGTACAGGTCTTTGAAATAGATATGGTGCTACTAAAAATGAACCCAAGGACTAATGAATCTATCAGTGTGGTTTGCAAATGCCAGACTTTCCATGTCAAATTAAAACATCTCATGTAAATAGGAAGAGTGAAACTATATTAACAAGGAACTACTGAAAGAATTTAAAAGTACTGTACAGGACTGATGAGAAAAAAATGCAATGTGTGAAAAGACCTGCACCAAGGATAAGGTATCTTTCCAAGTTGAACATAATCCTCCTTTGTTCTACAAATTACTATGAGCAGAGCAGATGAATTTAAAGCATCTCTTTTGAAGAAAATACATTAGGCTGGAGCCTCTGAATTGAAAACTCAACAGACAAATGAAACTTCATAAGATTATAGTTAACCATGGCTTATATGAGTCTGGAGCAGGAAGAAACCTTGAGAGTAAACCTATCCCTAACATAGTCACTATATCTATTTTATAGCCCAATACCTAATCATTTGCATTTGAACCCAGGTATTTCTAATTCTAGGTCCAGTACTCTTTCCCGAATATTGTCCTGTTTCTCAATAACTTCAATACAGTGACACGATTGACAGTCAATTCACAAATATAAACATCAGCTTTTCTTTATATTGCAAAAAAAAGAGAGGAAGATATAGATGAATTTCATTTAGAATAAGAAAAAAATGTTTGAATAATTGGGAATTAGCCTACTAAAATACATAGGACTTAAACAAATATAACTATAATTTTCCTTACAAAAATTAAAAAAAATCTGAGGCCTATTTAATGTTTTTAACTGGGTTGTGTCAATAAAGTAAAATAGGGATGTTACTCATGTGTAATTTTTTTTGGGGGGGGGAAGGAGGAGAAGACATTTAAGTGATGTTGTTGCTAGAAGGACTTTTTTTATATGGAACTCTCCTCTACCAATACCAATTTGCAACATCTGTGTTACTGATATTATTAGAGAATTGGGACTATGAGATTCTATGACCATGTTGTAGCTACAAAGCAAGGTATATGTGAAAAAGGGTTATTAAATACATGTTTCCAGATTTCATAGGAACTCTCTCCATTAATGTACAATGTTCCTTCCCAGATTATACCTCACATTTACTGCTATACCAATTTAATTTCGAGTTTCATCTCAAATATAATTAAATAAAATAAGAAATTCATTTATTAGGATAAAAGGTCAAAATATAGTTTAAAAAGTAGAAAGGATGGAGGTTTCCTCCTTCCAAATCTCAAACTATACAACAGAGCAGTTCCTGAAACTAACTTGTCCCTTTGTTTTTTAATAAATTAAAGGACAGATCAGATAGAAAACATTATACAAGAAAGTTGTAGAAGCAAAGAAGTCTGGTATTTGATAAACCAAAGAACAATCTATCAGACAAAAATAGTTTTTAGATTAGGATCTTCAATCATATATCACAAAAATATTGGATGGATAAATAATTTGTAAAAAAAAGTCCTTATAAAATAGAATAAAATGGAAGATTATATCACAATGATGGCTAAGGAGGAAACTCAGAAGCAGATATGGAATAATAATATGTCATAAAAGACAAAAACATAAATGTTCAATTTTGCTAAACTTGGTGGGTTAAAATGAAATAATATATGTAAAGAATTTTGAAAATCTTAAAACACTGTATAAATGTGATATACAATAATGATAGTCATAATAATTTATTATACACTAATAATATACATGTAAAACAAACATAAATATTTACAATTAAAATATATGTATGGACAAAATTATTTTCTTTAACTATCTGATAAAAATCTGACATCCAAAAATCAGTAAAGAATTGCCACAAACCCATAAGATAAAAAGCTATTCCCCAATAGCCAAATGGCTAATAATAGCTAGAGTTTTCAAAATAAGAAATATAAACTATCCATAGCAACATGAATAAATATTTAAACTCAGTAGGAAGAAGAAATATGCCAAGTAAAACTATTCTGTAGTATGTCTTCCCAATCAGTAAGGGGTTGGGAGGGCTAGGGAGAAAAACACAGGGGGTATTGTTGTTCAAGCTCCCATGGGAAGATAGCCATCATAATTCATTACTGGTAGACCTGTTAATTGGTTCATCCACTATGTAAAATAGTTTGAAATTACTAAAGAAAAGTTATTGATTCACTCATATTTTTATCTATGATCATGCTGCTATGTTTATGCCCCTAAGGAGGTCAATAACATAAAGACTTATACATACCAGTATATTCACAGCAGCGCTAATTGTAGTGGGAAGGAGGTAAAAACTAATCATATGTTCCCTTCCATTGAGAAATGGCTAAACAATTTGTGGTAGATGAAAATATTTACTCCATGAGGACCAATAACTTTGAAGAATTCAAAGTAACATGTCAATACTTGTATACATTGTTGTTCAATAAGGACCTATGCAAACAAAGCAAATTAACTCTAACTACTAAAGTCTGTAATCATGTAAATGGAGACTAAATTCAAAGGTAACCAAATTCAGGTCCAAAAAATTATCAATGTCAGATAAAAAGTATTAAATTTAAAGCCCACAATCTATTAAATATGTCATACTACCCACCCCAATGAAATTTATCTGTACTCAATTGAAATTACTGCATTATGAGGCTTTTGAAAATTAAAAGAGAAATAGTATCATATTATTCATTGCAAAGTGAATAATATGTTAAAATAAAGTACGACAACAAAAAGTAATAAAAAAGCAGGTATAATTGGACTTTAACTTAAAGATTTAAAAATATGAACAATGGGATTTAGTCTTGATGTGAATGGCAATAAGAATCATTTAGATTCATATAACTGATAAATTTTAATGGAAGAGAAGACAGAGGCATAAAAGGTAGGTGGAACACAAAAGACAGAATCTCAGTGTAGAGTAATGGAAGACTGAGTAGCCCTTTGCATTGGGTAGAGTGGAAAGAAAATTGTTCTGACTTTGAAATGCATTCAACAACAACCACAACAATGGAGGAATAAGTAGGTCTTGGCTATTTACTGGAGAGAGGAATACTGGAGACCACAGAACTAAAAACTGATAATTAATATTGAAGTGACTCCAAACATCTTCATTTCTATAGCTAGCATGGGCAATTTTTCAATATCATAATCCTCTCCCTCACTATATATTCAAATTTATATACTCTTATAACTCCTTTCTGGGGATTCTCAGTTCTCCAAGCAGTCTGGATTCCATGGATAATCATCTAAAACTTGAATTTACTAATATCCAGACAAACACTATTTCCTTAACATGCTTCTGTGTCAACTCTTTCAATCAAAAAGGTTGTATTACCCATTACCTATGTGTTTTCTCTGCATCTCCTTTGCAGTCACAGTTATAATGTTTTGTTTTGTTTTGACATTCTTTTATGTTCAACTGGATTTTTGGTGCCACTTTATAGCTTGTTATTAATTTCTTGTTTATTTCCCAGTGCAATCTTGAAAAAAAGGTTATTCTCTACCTTCTTTACCTTCTTCCTTATCTTCCCTGTCCCTGTCAACTTATGGCATAAGACCTTTCTTCCTCAGCTGAAAAACTCTGGGCTGTCAAGTGTAAACTCCTTCATCTTAGACATTTCCAGCTTAATTACTTCTCTCTCTTCATTTTATCATTCATCACTTTCCTCCTATTTCAGAAGAAAAAAAATCTTTCCATCTTCTCTCCAAAGCAACCTTCCTTAAAACTTAAATCTGACTCTCCCTGCCCCCACCCCATCTTTATTGTTACAAGTCCTCCACTTTCTTTCTTTCCCTTTTCCAAAGAAATAATATAAGTTGTTCACACAGTTTCATCTACTTTAATATACCTTTCAGGGTTTATAGATTGAAATTATTGCTACTATGTATAATTTTTTTTTTAGGCAATTGGGGTTAAGTGACTTGCCCAGGGTCACACAGCTAGTAAGTGTCAAGTGTTTGGTCTGAGGCCAGAATTGAACTCAGGTCCTCCTCACTTCAAGGCTGGTGCTCTATCTACTGTGCCACCTATCTGCCCCCATACTATGTATAATTTCTTAATGAAACTTAGAGAACAAGTAGAATTGCATTTGGGAAATTACACATAAAAATTACACCATTAAAAAATCCCAATATCACTTTTCTTCCAGTGCTGCTTCATGGCTGCACATCATGGGATATCACAGCCTCCAAAGAGTCAAAATTATGGGTCACCGAAACAGCAAATGAAGATCCATGGTGCATTGCCAAGATGTCAAGAATTACAAAATAGATTGTCTTCCCCTCCTTGCTCTCTGGAAAAAAAATTAAAAATATTAGAGTTGTAGAGAAAAAAGAGTGGAAATGGAGGCAGAATGATCTTGTAGTGAAGACAGGGTTACCAGCTATATTATTTGCAAGCTACATTTGTACCCATATATCAGGAGCCCTAGGGAAGTGCTCCTAACATATTGAATGGGCACATTGCAAATAAAATAATTATGGACAAAGTTTGCATGAGCAAAGGATATCTGGTCATCTGTTCCATTGGAAGGGGTACCCACATTCTAAAACTCAAAAATGTATTTGATTACACTATTTTTAAATGAATGATTGTGAAATTTATCTCTTGGCATGATGTTTCATCCAAGTTCCAGTTCTTCATTTTTCGGTTGTTTACTAAATGTTTTCACTTTGATAGCATGACAGCAAGTAAAACTAAATGTATCTAAAACCAATATAAGATTTTTTTCTTCTTTTTCAGATGTAACTAGAAGATTAAGTAATTCTTACTATTTCCCCCTATCTATACTCACATGTATATGAGTATAGCTTGGGTCATATAAGATATCTTTACATACATATACATGTGTGTAAATATACGCATATACACATGGATACATATATTCACATTTATATATGTATATTATTTATGGAATTATATGTCTGATGGTGGAGAAATAAGAATAATCACACAATATAAAAAGGTTTTCACACGGCACTATCTTACAAACTGACAGCTTTTTTCCGGTGACATTTTAATGGCTCTGTGATCTTGACAGAATAGATTTTCCTTCCACTGGTACTAATCACAGAGCATGAACACCATTTAAAATGTGGCATCTTTTCCTTTATTTTGTCATAATTTTCCATCAAAGATCTACAAAATATACTAGAGGCTTTGCTCTATGACTTTTCATATTTATAATATGTCTTATGCTCAGTTGTAATTCACTCTTGTTGTATGACTACTCTACCTCCATTTCTCATCATATATTTCTTAGAGAATTAGTTATAGGATTAATATGTTTATTTTTATTAATTTCATATCTTTTAGTCAATACATTTAAAATATAATTGCAATTGTATGCAGAATTATCTCATCTTTATCCTTTTATTATTATTTATTTATTCTGATCTTGGCTTTTACTAATAAATAATCTAACTGCACACAAACAGTTGATTCTCAAATGACTTGCACATTAATCATATTCATTATCAGTTTCTTTATTTTCAGACTACTTCATTTTTGTGATTTTTTTAGGGCACTTCCCATGATCAATGTCTTTCAAAACTACTCTTTAAGGAAGGATTCATGATATTGATATTAAGCTATGGGTCTCCTGAGTGATATAAAAATCAGTCACCTCTTTCATTTCTTCATCCTCAACCTTATTTTTAAGCTAATTTTTTTCAATCTTTTTTATTTTGTGTATAGCCTCTGCCCAGCTTTGAGTTAATGCCAACAAATTTCAAGTATCTGGTTTTTTTTTAGGTTCTTGATATAATTTCTACTTATACATTCACTATAAAAGTGGTGGACACATAGTATACAATTGTCTTCATGTTGGTTCCTTTGCTGAACAATCTATGACACAATGCCAGGAGTCCTATGTAATGATGTCTTTGGCTCATAACAAAAATGTCAATATATATGTGTTTTAGTTCATAAGATCGTATTTTCATTGGTCATTTTACAACAACAACAACAACAACAACAACAACAACAACAACAACAAAAACAAATTTCACTTTTAGAATGCCAACAGCTGAATTGATGCTTGCAGAGGCTGATCTAAAAATTATTTTGAGAATCCCCTGACCTGTTATTGTGGAAGAATGAATGCAAGAGAGGCACATTAAACGATGTATTATTTTCAACTTTATCTGTTTCTGTGAGTTGCCATGTTGAAATAATTAATTTCCTCTTCCCAAACCATCTAGAACTTATGTATTGTGCCATTGAGGACTAGAGAATCTAGGGTCACCTCCAAATTCTGATGGTGCATTGAGGATATTTTTTAAATTCCAGGACTGACAAGTTATGTCATGTAAAAATAATACCTTATATTTGTATGGTACTTCACGATTTACAAAGTACTTCCAAATACTGTATATTATCTCATTTGATCTTCACAAAAATCCTAGGAAGTAGGAAAGGCCGGTATTATTATTCCCATTTTACAAATTAGGAAGGTCAAGTGACTTATTTGCATTCACTTACCTAGTAGACAACTGAGGCTAAACTGTGAATAAGAACTCTTACTCTTCAGAGTTCCTTCTGCTACACCACAATACCTTTCTAAATTATTTGATTCCATTATATTTTCATTTTATAAGTACTCTTACAGAGGAACATGGCATACTACATAGAGAGCTGGCCTCAGAATCAGGAAGGCTTAGTTTCATCTCCTTCCTCTGATACATATTAACTTCATAAACCTGCTCAAGTAACTGAACTTCTCAGTGCTCTCAAAAAATTTCTAAAACTATACATTATAGAAAAAGTTGATCTGCATGAGTAGGGGAATTTTTATCATTCTGGAATTCCTTATACCCACCCAATTTCTATCCCTATGTTTCTTTCTGCAGGAGAGATTATGAGCAAAACTTGTTTTTAGAATTCATTGATTTACATTTTAGGAAACCTAAAAGGAATCATTAGAACTTCCTCATCACTGCATATTGATTGATATTTAATCTAATTACCATCACTTTACGTTACAAAGCACTAGGTATTAAATGCAGTAGAAAATGGGGCTCTAGGTTTGGAGTCATAGGACGTGGGTACAAATCTTGGATCTGTAACTATGTGACATTGGGCAAGTCACTTCTCTCTACATCACAATTTCCTCATCTATAAAATGAGAGATGACAGACTAGATTACCTCTAAGGTACCTTCTAATTATAAAATTATGTATGACCCTATGACCTTCAAGGCTAGGATATCAGAACACAAGTGAATTAATGCCCTCTTTAAATGCTATTATAAATTTTTATACCTTAAGCTATGTGATATAAAGTGAATTGCAACTAATGATCAGCCTACAAATATAAAATTAGTGGAAACAAAATCATGCTGGGGAAATTAATACATTTAGTTGTACTGGTAATCTATAGCATGGTTGATTGTCTTAGAATAAAGAAGATATGAACAATTATGTTCAGTGTTTATGTGGAGCAAAGGTGTTATAATGCAAAATGAAAGGGCTATTTGCAAGTGTTTACAAAAATTTTGAGCTATAAAACCTATTTACTCTTCACAATACATGAGAATTGAGTTCATTATTTCTATTGTATAAATACTAAAATATTAAAATTAAAAATAATTTATATGCCTAAATACTCTAGAGATGGCAATTCTGGACTGATTTCCTTTGTAAAAGAGGGCTACACAGGAACACATCAAAAGTTCAGCTGCACGCTTTAAAAACAATGAACCGGGTTTTGCTGTAATTTGTTTATTAAGAATTCAAGAGAGAGATTTCAGATGTCAATTATTACTTACAGAAGCATTTTTGGTGATCATATCTTACTATCATGCTAGCTTTTACTACCTGGTGTCTTGATCATAACCAGAACTGAACTAGTTAAATAGTTTTACAGAAATAATAGAAACAAGAGAACCTAATGGACTATTGTTATATGTCTTTGAATTTCATTTAAAAAATACCACTGATTGGTAATGCAAATCTTAGGCTGAATATGAGACAATTCCATAAGACAAAACTTATAATGTGAGGTATGGAGAAAGGAGTCCTTCAAGAAAACAACCTATATGTTAAATTTTATGTCATGCACCATATGAGTTAAGCTGTGATCAGCTTATATTCCACTATGAGAGACAAACAAAGGGTCATGAGGGAAGAGTGACAACAGCATACTCAAGTTAATGGTCTCTGATAAGGATGACATAGTCAGAAGGCAAAACTCTGACCAACATTTTCCCAGGTGCACAATTTAAATAAGAAACATATGATTACAAAAATATGTTTTGAGATTACAAATATATGAGAATGACACGGAGTAAACTTTCTTATGAATATTGAAGCTCAATGGTAGATATTTGGTCACTATCATGGAGGTCAGTGGCAGTATCAATTGACTTCAAAAAACAGCTCAGACTTAAGTGGATTTAGGAAGGTTGTGACTGCATTATTGGAAACCCCCCAGAGACTTCTCTGACATGATCATATCGGTATGTGTCTCCTCTAGGAAAATGAATACTGGGAAGTTAGCTAGGTGTGTTATGTGTGTTTTCCTTCCTCAAGGTGTCGTAGGTACTTTGGTTGTTCTGGATACTTCTCCATAGTCTGGGACTGATTATTTTTTTTAACTTTTTGAAAGTGTACTTAGTCAATGCAAGTCTGATATTCCTAACAAACTGCCAAAATACTAGATTTTAGGAAGAAATAGGAACATTACTAAGGCTTGGGTTTGCTTGTGTGGATAAATAAAAATGTAATTCTTTTACTATAAGAATCAACGGGAAAGATTTAACCTGGAAGATTTTTTTTTCTTTTCAGGGCTTAGGAACTTTTAAAATAAACTGCTTCTGCATATAAATTTTGAATAATTTGTTGGATTTTTTTAGAATATTACTCTGAGATTTTGTCAACACAGACAAAATAGAGAGGGAGTATTCCAAAAAATTAACAACCTTATATCCTCTGCTTTACAAGAAAACAATTGGATACCTATCTTGTAAGGAAATGAATATTGTTTCTGAGGTAACATATCAAGCTAATGGAATTTTTACATGCATGTTTATTTTTTATGAGGTATTTCAAATTTTCCTAAGTTTTTTTTTTCTTTCTTTGTACTTTGTTTTATCATTTCTTGATATCTCATGGAGTCTTTAGCTTCCAGTTGCCTAAATTTAATTTTTAAGTTCTTTGGTCTGTGAGTGACCACAAGCACTCTTTTTGGCCCTGAAATTGTGAGGAGGTTCCCACTCCATTGTGAATCATAGAATCTCAGATTAAGAAGAGATCTTATAAAACATTTAGTTGAACCTAGTTCTGCACAACTATTCTCTCTGTGAGATATCTGAGACATGGTCATTCAGCCTTTGCTTAAATAGTTATGGAGAAAGGAAAGAATTTGCTCTAAAATAACCAATTTCACTTTTTCATTGTTAAAAAAGAAGTTTGTTTGTTTCCTGGCAATAAATCAAATTCTTAATGCAAAGCAAGAAAAACTGGAGATGCACATGATAAAGCAGGCTTTACTATAGTCCTAGTAATGGGGTTGTGCTGAACTAGTTCAAACTATCTTGCCAGAGATGATTATTTAATTTTCAATATAATCATCTATGCCTTGGAGATAAGAAAATTCTACAAATAAGAGCTTGGTTTTTTTCTTTTGTTGATTACACGAACTGAAGAAAATGTCAGAGAAGATGATAAGGCAGTGTAAACTTGAGTGTTCCACACTTACTTTTATTTTCCCCTGAAAGCCAGTTGTCAAATATCTGCCAGCACACTATTGCCAATATAATTGTAGGAAAATAAGAGATAAGTATATTATCAATGAGATGAAGCTTCCCTCCCCCCAAAAAAAGCGAGAAAAAGGAAAAGAAAGATAGTGGCCTAGTCATGTAGCTAGAGTGACAGATAGTCAATGGATTGCTTAAATCTTTCATTGGTAGCCATGCATTATCAAGAGTTCTAGGAGAGCTCTCCAACACATGGAAGATTTAAAGCAGGGCATGGTAAATAGTTCCATAAAAAAGCATGAATTAATTGTGATCTAGACTACTAAAGTAAGGGCTTACAACAATGAGATCACAGACACATTGAAGTTATTGAAGTAAATCTAACTCATGTCACTCTGCCTCTTCCATCTATTGTTCTAAGTTCACCCAGTTCCCTCACAAGTTAAGACATTATGCTCATGATGTCATTGATCCTTTTTAAGAACAAAGGATGATGAAGAAGAACCATCACCACAACAAGGATTCACTTTGAGGCCAATCAGGAAAGGTTTAGTCCTTTTCGGTATGACAAACCTTTAAAGACTTAGGACAGTGATCAATTCTCTAAGTCTTGTCTTTTCTAGGCTAAATACACCCATTTACAATGACTGTTACTTTCGTGGCATGATGCCTTTGTTCACCATAGTGCCCCTCCTTTGGATTCATCCTTTTCCTTAATACTGCAAGGCCTTTGGATTCTCTATGCTTCCTATCTTCTCTTACAGGGTGGGAACCTGGTAAGAGGAGGTTTTTCTTTTTTGTTTTTTCTTTTTTGGTGAGGTAATTGGGGTTAAGTGACTTGCCCAGAGTCACATAGCTAAGAAGTGTTATGTATCTGAGGTCGGATTTGAACTCAGGTGTTTCTGACTCTAGGGCCAGTGCTCTATCCACTGTGCTACCTAGTTGCCCTGAGAGGAGGTTTTTCACTAAATTAAGAAAAAAGGTATTTTGGGGGGGCTAGCATGAAGGAATGGATTAGATAAATATAAACTGTAGCAGAATTGACTATGTCCTTAGAGTTTTGACACCAAAACTGATGTAATTTTGCCAAGGCAGCTTTATACATTCCTCTGCTACCACCACCACCACCATCACCACCACCACCAATAACAACAACAGTAGCGGTAACAACAACAAAAGACTCTAAAGGCCCAATTGGGGTCGGGCTTTAGGACATCTATTCAACTAGAGAGTGATTAGTATGGAGAGATTTTGCATCTATAATAAACTTTAGTCTTTCAATCCAAATCCAATATTGATGGGGTATGTTATATCAGAGATATAGGATGACATGATTAACATAGAGTGTATGAATATGTGAAGAATAATCTCCTAAATCAGATCTAAAATGGTAAAGGTGTTTGAGATCTGTCAGTCCTGAGGAAGGGGTAGTAAATTCCTTGTTCAGGGTGTCTATTCAAAGAGGTTTTGTTTTGATTTTTTTTTTAAATAAAGCCTCTCATGTAATCTAGGTGATTGTTAATAGTAGAGTAATTTAAAGAGACCAAAGTGATTACTATTATCAGTGCTTTTCTTTGAAAGAATTAAGAACATATGAAAAGTGATACCAGCAGTTCAGCTTAGTGGAGGTAAACAGAATTGACTAAAGCCCTTGAACTATGCAATAAATTATCCCAGGTCAGATTATCTACAATAAAGAGATGTTTTAAGTGGGGGCTAACATCTCCAAAATAGTCTGCCATATGTAACAGATAGCCTGCATCCCTTCACAGGCTTAATGCAGCTACATTTTATGTAAGATGATGTGCTGCTGCCTCTGCTAATTCAGGGTATATAGAACCCATTAAAACAATCTTATTAAATGAATTGACAACTAAGAAGAATGAAAATTCCTGCTTTTATATGCAGAAGCAGTTTATTTTAAAAGTTCCTAAGCCCTGAAAAGAAAAAAAAAATTCTTCCAGATTAAATCTTTCCAGTTGATTCTTATAGAAAAAGAATTACATTTTTATTTATCCACACAAGCAAACCCAAGCCTTAGTGATGTTCCTATTTCCTCCTAAAATCTAGTATTTTGACAGTTTGTTAGGAATATCAGACTTGCATTGACTAAGTACACTTTCAAAAAGTTAAAAAAAATAATCAGTCCCAGACTATGGAGAAGTATCAGGAACAACCAAAGCACATATGACACCTTGAAGAAGGAAAACACACATAACACACCTAGCTAACTTCCCAAGATTCCTCTTCCTAGGGGAGACATATACCTATATGATCATGTCAGAGAAGTCTCTGGGGGGTTTCCAATAATGCAGTCACAACCTTCCTAAATCCACTTAAGTCTGAGCTGTTTTTTGAAGTCGATTGATACTTCCACTGACCTCCATGATAGTGACCAAACACCTACCACTGAGCTTCAATATTCTTAAGAAAGTTCACTCCATGTCATCCCCATATATTTGTAATCTCTGCAAAATTCAGCTCAATGACCATCACTGTC
Organism: Vombatus ursinus; assembly: GCF_900497805.2. NCBI lineage: Eukaryota > Metazoa > Chordata > Mammalia > Diprotodontia > Vombatidae > Vombatus > Vombatus ursinus. The sequence continues at coordinate 11,819,451 of NW_020950792.1, forward strand.
CCTTGGCAAAAATGCCTAGAACTCCCAGAGATTAGTCTCCTCATTGATCCAGTACAGACTGTTGACAGTTGCCTACTTTAGTCATTATAAAATGACTAAAGCAATTAAGCCTTTTCCTAGAATAAGTCTGTATGTAACATGGAAAATAATTATTTAATGTGGGGGAAAGCATTATATTATAAAACAACTAGAGATAAAAGACTTAAAATGAAAAAAAAAATAGGCCGGGAAGAAGTAACTCTTTGACAGACACTTGTTTACAGTTTAGTAATTTACCAATATGAGAGTGGCACTTAGTTATTGACTAATTTATGAGAGGTATCATGATGTAGTAGATAGAAAGACAACCTCAGTTAAAAATAATCTTGGTTTGAGTCCAGCCTCTGAAAGGTATTGGCCAATTCTCTAATTTCTCATTGGCCCCAGACAGCTCAGTACCATAAGTTGTAGAACAATTGTAGATTTGCATTGGTGGAGGGCCTTTCCTCCCTAGGAATTCTCTGTGTCTCTCCCTGTCAATGAAATAATAGGCCTTGTCTAAAACAAACAAACAAACAAACAAACATAAAACTGACTGACAAAGGGATGCATGATGTTTAAGTACAGAGACCCAAAATGGGTCAGGGAAAAAAAAAAGTATTGAACTCAGAAGTTGCAGTTGCGTTAAGGATACAGTCACAATTTTTTCAGGTGCCATCATATAGTCCAGGAGAAGGTAACAGATCTTGGTCAGTGATTTTCGGAGTCAAATGCTGAAAGAATAGAGCATCAATTGTAAATAATGAAATGATGTGAAGAAAACAAAATCATCATGATGGATTATTTTTAAGGCTAAGTATGAAGTATATCTTGTGAGTTTTTAGACTTTGATTATGAGTGAAATCAGCCTGTACATACCTGAGTGATCCCATATGCAAAAGATAACAGCACAAAGAATATAATGACTTTGTTGTTTACAATCAAAGTGTCATATCTTAAACCTATTCACCCTGATCAAAGAAGAAAAAAAAACTTAAAAAAAAACTTTTTCAGCTAAGCAGTGATTAAGTACAAAGCCTATCAGAAAGAAAAAGAGCCTGTACCTGACAGCCTTACACAGTTCTAAGCATATTAGGGGAAAAGTTAAATCTGGTGGAAGAGATGCAAACATATGCATCCTGAGTTTTATTTTTATGTTCTGACATTGCTATGCTACTTCAGGTAATTCAGTGCAAGGGAAATTGAATTTCTGCCAAACAAAGTGAATATGCATCCTTTTCAAATACCCTTTTTGTTTAATTAGAAACCAATCAATTTGAAGGCTTTTAAAAATGATACACAAAACAGATCACTTACTCTATGACTTTTATATAAAGCTGGACATTGTCACCTAACACTGAAGTCATTTATTAGAAGAATCTTAGAATAAAAAAGATATTGATTCAAGTTTGCCTGAATATCGGTCATTTTAATAATGTTGCATAAACTCTACTTATATGCCTAAGAAATTATAACTTACTTTCTAGACATGAGTAGATATCAATGTACATGATGGACTATGATATGCTTATCTGTAAGAAAACTGTAAAAATGATTGAATTTGGATATTATGTTAAAGCTTGCATATGAACACTTAACTTATCTCATCAGAAGTTAAACTGATAAAAATATCCTTATATGCATATCTGTTATCTCTCTCTCTATCCCTCTATGCATCTATCTACCTATCTATCTATCTATCTATCTATCTATCTATCTATCTATCTATCTATCTATCTGTCTGTCTGTCTACGTTGGCAATATTGGTACATAACATCATGCATATTAGTTTTAGATCTGGAAGGAACCTCAGATAACATGTTGTCCAGCCCCCTAATTTTACAGATGGGCAAACTGAGGCCCAGATATGAGAAGTGACTTGCTCAAGGTCATTAACTTTTTTTGCTGAGTCAGAATTCAAAACCAGGTCTTCTGACTATAAATCCAGAGCTTATTGCACTGCATATGATAACTCAAACAACACTTAAATGCTTCCTATTCAAGAGTCATTGTGCTACCATATACTGAAGATACAAAAGCAGAAGTGAAGCCATCTCATGCCCTCAAGGAGCTTACATGTTTCTGTGAGGATATAACATGCCCTGAGGTAAATAAATTAAAGATGATTGATGAGAGAAAGCATATTAACCATGGTGGGGAATGAGCAGAGGTTCAGAAAAAGTCTTCCCCAAAGAAGCTCAGCAGAGCTTTAAAGGAAGCTAAGGTTTCTAAAACATGGAGAGGTAAGGATGAGGAATTACATTCCAGGTATGGAGAATATACTTATATGAATCATATCAAAGAAAGAGAAAATGCCAAATATGGGGAGTTGGTAGTAGTTTCACCTGACTAAGACTGAAAAGGCCTTTTTTTTCCCTCAGAGCAAGAACATGGTGATCCCTACATCTTAGGAAGGCAATATTTATTGTTGTGAGTAGAATAGATCAGAGGAAGGAGAAATTTAGAATTAGAATATCAATTAGTAAGCTATGGTGATAGCTTAGGCAAGTGATGATGAAGAATTGATCTAGAAGCCACGTGAGCAAAACACATCAGGAGGGATGTTATAAATGTTAGATATATAGAATTGATAATACTTGATAACTGAAAATGAGAAGTGATGTAAGGGGAATAGTCAATGATGACTCTTGAAAAGCATAGTGATGAGTATGATCATACCCTTGAGAGGAAGAGAGAAGTTTGGAAGAGAGCTATATTTTCATAGAAGAAGGAACTAAGTTCCATTACAGTTATTTATTTCAAGCTAGTGATAAATTCAGCAAATGGAACTAGAATTCAGCAGAGTTTAGGATTGGTTGTATAAATTTGTGCATATTTATAGATAATTATTTATCTATAAAATTACTTTAGCATAGGTAGTGGGGTACCACAGTGAGAATAATAATGGCTTTTGAAGTCAGAGCCCTTGGGCTTAAAATTCTGTTCTGAAACTTATTTTGTGTCATTTGGGGCAAATCATAACCTATCCAGGTCAAATTTTCCTCATTTAGAAAATGAGATTGCTGGACTAGATGACATCTAGGATAACGTTATAGTTCTAAATATATGATTTCATAAGTAAAAGCAAAATGGATATTGGGAGTAGAAAATCTGCTCAAAAATTTACTATGCAACTATGGACAAGATACTTAAGTTTCTCTCTTTTTTCTAATCTTTAAAAAAGAGCATAATATTTATACAACTTACTTTACAAAGTTGTGAGGAACTTTTTGTGACCCCCTAAACTTGTCTTCTTGAGTTGGCGTGTTGTCCAGACACACTCTACCCAGAGTATGCAGGAGGTGTTGAACGTGTCAAGGAAGAAGCCCCTCTGTACGTTGACATAATTTGTTGTTTGCACTCCATGCTGCACTCTCTGTGTATCTTTGTGAGTCAAGACAGGCCCCAGTCAGTCTGCATCAGACTGAGAAACCGTTTTGTGTAGCTTGGACCTTGTAGATAATCTTCATGGTGTAGCAGTTCCTAAGGGAAAATAATGCTGTTTTACCATTACCTTTCTCCTCCCCTTTGGGAGGAGATTAGTCCTTTTCCCCTCCCTTATGACTTCCTCTTCTCCCTGTAACTTTAATGCCCATGACTTTGCCTGCATTGCTGAGCTCCTTAGTATAAGAAGTTTCCACATGCCTTTCAAAATTCCTTTCCCTTGTAACAAATCCAGTTGCAACACATGCCTTATGTACTTGTGATATTGTTTTGGTTAAGAAATCTGAGGAACATCATAAAATATAAAATAATATCATTGTTGCATAAGTAAATCATTTTAGCCTTCCTTTTTATATATAAAATTGAGACACATTGGGATTATGTAACTTGCTCCAGGACATAAAAATGTTTCAGAAGCAAGCCTTAGACTTAGAGCACAGGTCTCCCAATCCCCCCTCCATTTTCACCCTATAATTACACAAATAGAAATTAATAGACAAAATTTGAAAATTTGAACCCAGACCCATGAACTTCAATTAGACAATGGAACTTCAAAAAGACCCAGTGTTATTTCCAATATGTAATGATGTTGTGCTAAAGTGAATATTCTTTCTGGAATGTGCAACCGATTTATCTTACTTTAGGTATAGGATTAAAAAAATGCCTCTGCTTCAAAATGAAGTAATGAGAGAAGCAAATGTTTCATTGCAGGGGGTAGGATTAGGCTTTCCCAGAAATGGGGTAATATGCCAGATATTGTGGAATAATTTCCCAAATATAACAATAGGAGGGCCTGGTATGATGCTGATGTTATTTTTGACAAGATCTTTCTGCAGAGTGAGCAGAAATCACACCTGGTGGAAAATGACAAATGACTTTGGTTCACCCTTCTCTGATCAAATTACCTACCTCCCACCTCCCTTTGGGTAGGTATTAAGGAAAAGCAAAGGGAAGAAGGTAGGAAAGAGGAAAGGAAAAAGAGGAGGGAGGGAGGTAAAGGAGGAAAAAAGGAATAAAAGAAGGAAGGGGGAAAGAAGTGGAAAGAAAGGTGGAAAGGGAGGAGGAAAGGGAGGGAGGGAGGAGGTAAACAAAATGAAAAGGAGAAAAGGGAGGAGGGAAGGAAAGGAGAAAAGAAGGAAAGGGGAAAGGAAGGAAGATGAGAAGGAAGGAATGGAAGAGGAATGGAAGGAGGGAAGCAAGGGAGTGAGGAGGTAAGGAGATAAGGAAAGGAGGAAGGAGGAAAGCAGAAAAGAGGAAAAATGGTAAGGAAGGAAGGAAGAAAGAAAAGAAGGAAGAAAAAAGGAAGGAAGGAAGAATGGAAGGAAGGAAAGAAGAAAAGAAAGATGGAAGAAAGGAAGGAAGGAAAGAAAAACCTTACTCAAAATTATTTTTAGAATGAAGGGGGATATGGTTTCCTGGTATGGCCAAAGACATGAGTGCCACAATTTTCCAGTATTAGTGAAAGGGATCAATTTTCCTCTTCACCCATGAACAAGGTTTGTGTTAGAGAAGACTATGTGATTAAGCAAAAGAATATCACACTCTCTTCAAACCTAAAGAAGGAAAATTTTATTTCTTAAACATGGGAGGAAGACTTGGATTAAAATCATTTCTCCTGCCTTCTATACACATTTTCAGACAGTCATGTTGTCTTAAAGATGATACTTACTATGATAATAATTTAATGATTCAATTCAGCATTTATTAAGTACTTAGGTTGCAGACGTTAAAATTGTAAATTATAGATTTACTTTCCCAAGTATTGATGAATGTTTTATGATATGGTGTTAAATAAAACCTCAGGATTGTAATTGTGAATGTTTTTCCATCAGTATCTATGGGTATGTCTATGGAGAACAAGCAAAATTGAGTGATCATCCACATAATTTGATTATTTCATAAATAATCTGAATGATTCAGACACCCAAAAACTTTTCTTCACTAATTGTGCAGGATTTAAATGTGTAAATGGCATAACAATGATTATGGCATCACTCAAAAAACATTGATCAATTTTTTTCTAATAGGATTAGAAAAGAGTAGAAATAGCATAATATTATGATCTATTATGAAGGCAATGACTGCTAATTGACATCAGCTAATTAGAATGTTTGGGCAATAATGCTCTCTTGGGTCATGAAGCTGTGCAACATTTTCTCAGTCCTGCACTTCAAAAGGTCTTACTTTCTCCATTATGAGGGTTCAAATGAAATCACTCACAAGAAGTAGTGATATAGAAGCATTACATATTTTTTCAAAATATTATCAGAAGTTATTTGTCACAGCTTAAGAAGAGATCAGATGTTATTTGTAGAAGTAATCCAACATTCATAGTTCAATTTATTATCTTCTTATTTGGAAGCAATATATATATATATATACATTATATATGTACTATATATATTGAACTCTACACAATGTATATAAGGTTTTCAAAAAGCATTAATTACAGCTATTTTAAGGAGGAAAAAACAAAAAAAATACAGATAGGAGAATAAATTATACAGGAATGTTTGATAGGTAAAATATTTTGCAATACATGTCACTCAAATAAAATTGATTTGGTTCCTCCACTTTCTCTTCTCCCAATCTTTTCTTAACCCTTATGATCTGGCTTCTGAGTGGAATAGTCTATAAAGATCCCCTCTCCAAAGTCATTAATGGCCTTTTAGTTTTAAAATCCAATGGCCTTTTCTCCATCCTCATTCTCCTTGCCCTCTCTGTAGCCTTTGACACTATTGATTACTTTCTCCTTAATATTCTCTTCTCCCTAGGTTTTCAGGACACCACCCTCTCCTGGTTCTTTTCCTACCCATCTAATCACTCCTCTATCTCATTTGATGGAATTCTTCCAGATCATACCTTCTAACCACAAGTGCCCCTCAAAGTTTTGTCTTTTTCTCTTCTCTGTCACTTTACTATGTTGTTTGCTGATCACATAAGTTTCCACGTATTGATTTTCTATTTTTATGTTGATGATCCTCAAATCTACCTATCACCTTCAGGATCATAAAAAAATGTACTCTGGCATTCAAAGTTCTTCATAACCTAGTGCCCTCCTACTTTTCCGGGCTTACATGATCTTTTTTTTCCCGTTTTTTTGGTGAGACAATCAGGGTTAAGTGACTTGCCCAAGGTCACACAGCTAGTAAGTGTCAAGTGCCTGAAGCCAAATTTGAACTCTCAGGTCCTCCTGACTCCAATGCCAGAGCTCTATCCACTGCACCACCTGGTTGCCCCTCTAGTTTTATTATATATTACTCCCTGACATACTCTTCTATCCAGTGATGCTGGCCTTTGGGTTGTTCCAAGAATAAGATACTCCATCTCTTAGCTCTTGGAATTTTCTCTGGCTGTCCTTTGTGACTAGAATTCTCCCCACCCTCTGCCTGCTGACCTTCCTAGTTTTCTTTAAGTATCAACTAAACTCCTTTCTTTAATAAAAGTCTTCTCCAACTCTCCTTAATTCTGCCTTCCTTCTGTTAATTACTTCTTATATATCCTACATATATAGCTTGAATTATATATATGTTTGTATATGTGTATAAATGTTTATATATGTGTGTATATATGTATACACATACATATATACACACATATACATATATACATGCATACATACATGCATACACACACACATATAAAACATCTCCTGAATTATATTGTAAGGTCCTTGAGGGTAGGCTGTCATTTGTCTCTTTTTGTATTTCCAGAACTTATTAGATTGATTGGAAAATAACAGGCACTTAAAGAATGATTGTTTGTTGATTGCTTGATAGAAGAAAGATGTTAGAGAAGATAGATGGATATATAGATAGATACAATCTCTAATCCTCCTCCTCAGTGGGGAAGCTCCTATTACTACTTATATTTTATGACATTTAATCTATATCTTAGAAAAATCCTTGATAAACTGAGAGTTAGTGATTTGTCCATCGTGACAAAGCAAGTGTATAGCAGAGATGGAACCCTAACACTGATCATCCTGACTCCAAATCCAGCCCACCATCCACAGCTCCATGTTAGTTCAACCATCACCACCACCACCACCACATCAGCAACTGCAACCAGCACAACAGCAGGAGCAGCAACAACACATAAGTATATTTTACTTAACATTGAAATTACAATTGGATTAATCTGTGGTTTAAATTTAGTTTCATAATGCTATAACTAAATTCAGTGCAGTCACACATGTGTGTTATATGTGCCTTTTTCTTGACTGAGGTGAACCATTTGTCACAGAATCCTTGGCCCAACTTAACACTTAAAAAAGATAATTTAAATTTGTATTGTCTCACCTATAGCTTTGTAAAACCATTATAGAGAAGTGACACCTATTGAAATGCTAGACTGCTTTTAGAGACTGATTTTTCTCCCTAAAAAGGATGCCAAATTAGTTGGCAGTTTTGGTTTTCAGTTTATTCATGCTTACAGGAGCTCCTTCTGTTTCAAATTTCTGTAGGCTTCTGTAACCTAAGCCCTAGTGGGAAAAGGAATGTATATTTTACGGATGAACACATTACATTTATGCATCATTGTAATCCATTTGTTGTTTTATAGATCCAAGGTCCTCCAGGGAGAGTCACAAATCCACAAAATGTCCCTAAGTGTGAGATTTTGCATTTGATGCTCTGATTTAACTGACAGATGTGTAAAATCACAAATACTTAAATGATTCCCCACTGGCTTCACAGCTGTACAGTAGATATTGAAGAGTATGAATTATTATAGAGATGGTCACTCTGTGGCATATGCCACACTGAGAAACAGTACTAGTTGAAATCTGTAAGTGGAATGCACATTTGTAAATGCAAATTTTAATCTACTTTAGTGTTCCCCACATTTTGCTATGTAATGTAATGGAATCCTCAGTTTGGTAAAAATGGCCATTATGACTTGCTTACAAGTGAAAAAAAATCAGCTTTATTTTTCTAATTCTCTCTACAGATCTTTTGGATAATATCAGATATTTTCTGTGTAGACCATATTCAATTCACATCTACCCAGAGTCAGTAGTACCAGCTTAAATACATCAAGAAGGGAAATCATTGACAACATTCAGAATTTGACCCCTTGGACTGGTGATATACTAGAGGTACTTATTTTTCATTCTATGTGTTCACAGTTCATGTTGGAAAGTGAAACTTGATTTCTTTTCAAAGTGCCTCTTTGTGACATATTAAAATTGAAGTTGAGAGTGAATTTGGGTTGCGTGAAGCTGACATAAAATTTAAAGCAAACTTTTGCAGATGATAACCCAAAAATCCTTGGTTGCAACTCGATATCAATTTGCTATTAATTATCTGCTAAATATAAATATAAATATGTATTATATGTATATCTATAAGCATATGCATATATAACTATTGCTCATTTAACATGATGAGCTTTTGCTTAATAAATTGAAATGTCTATGGATAATAAAGAGAGATACCTCCTTTAGCAGGGAAACCTCTGGATTTAAAGTAAGAAGAACTGGTTTCTTCTGGGTAGGTAGGATAATTTTTAATATTGGAAAATTACTTCTTTGAACCTTAGTTTTTACATCTATGAAATGGAAAGAATGATATTTGAACTCTCTCACAGTTTGGTTTTGAGGAGAGACCTTCATAAATAGCAAAATTTCATAAAGTATAATATATAAAGATGTATAAATCCAGAGTAAAGATATGCATTATAATACATCCATGCAATAATAAGCAATTCCTTGGAATAATACGCACATTTAAATTTAAACATCTTATTTATCTGAAAATTCAGATCCTCACAAAATAGTGCTCCAAGTATTTGTGACCTTTATTAAGAACTCACCAGTTCTGCCTTTGTGAACAAAATTCAATTTCTTAATTCATATACCACTTTAAAGGTTGCATGTAGGCAGTGAAAGATGCAAGGATGAGAAGGAAGAAAGCATCAAATCAAAGGATAATGGATTTAAAAAGGATAATGGAATGGAGATTTTGAAGCACTATTTGGATCAATAGTATCAGGATATTATTTATGGGGAAAATTCAAAAAATGATTAAGTGCAAGTGATCCAGACAGAGGAAGTTTGGAAATATGAAAGCTGTGAGTAAAACATGCAGTGATGAGAAGGCAAAAGGTGGAAAACAAAATGAAACTGAAGTCAAATCTCAGTCTTGCTACTTATTAACTGCATCACCTTGGAAAAGTGTCAACCTCTCAATAAATTATCATATGTAAAATGAAGGTATTGGACTTAATGAACTTTAAGGACATTTTCAGCCGTAAATATATGGTACTATGATTCCTTGAGACAGTAGAACTATCCAATCTTTCAAGTTCCTTTCAACTCTGATATTTTGCATAGGAAAGCATGGGAATTGCATAGGAAACATTTACATTTAATTTACACATTTGATTGATTCTACATTTCAATCAAAGAGTTTCTACATGATAAAGATGTTGTGTATCTTATTATATTAATTGGAGTTGGAGGTGTGGAATCTCATACCTAAAAGATTCATTCACACACTTGAAAAAGTTTTTTGAAAATCTTTTTCAGGAAAGTAACTTCACCTGTAAATTTATTTTTTTATGCAGACAAAAATAATCAAAATGTTGCATGTATTTTGTGCTAAAGATGATTTTAAAAAGTAAAATAGCTATAGATAAAAGTAAAATGAAATATAAAGTAGTATCAGTATTGTTATAATAAACTGTTCAGTTACACAGATCATAGATGATATTTACTCCTGTTATGAAAAATTAGTAGTGAAATGAGTAGAAGAGTGCAAATTGATCAGACAACATGACCATTCAGCTGAATGAAAGGGAATCCCATAGATCTCATTACATTCTCAGATGTTTGCATTAAGGACCATTGGAGGCATACATGGTCACTGTCTCCTTTTATTATAGTCATAAAAAGTGTGACAAGACCATAAAAAGGTAGCTGGCAGCTCTGTAAAAAACAAACAAACAAACAAATAAAACAACAAAAACAAAAACAACCTCCCCTTCCCCCCAAAAAAACCTGACAGTTTACTTGCTGTGGTTTCTCCAGAGATATCTAACAAAATAGTCTTCCCAAATATCACTTCAAGCTATTTGTTACCACTGTCTTATTTGTCACAGTAAAGTGAATACTGTTATGATATTCTAGACCACAAAGTGGTGACCTGTTCTCTTTGACCTCTTTTTCAATGATAGTCCACAGTGAAGACATGACAACACAACATTTGCTGTCTGACAACTTTTGTTTCTAAGGTTAGAGTAAAACCAAACTGCTCTGGGCAAAAGATTTAGCTATGACAAATGACAGGTCTGCCTATTTTAAATCCAGAGACAACCTCATGCATCAGACAAATGGGCAGCCTATATAGGACAATATGAGTGTAAAGATTTGGAAAGTATGAGGTGTCAGAGCTGTAGTGGCATCTCATTGCAAATACTACTTTCAGGAAAATAAGGGGTTAGGTAAAAAAACCATACAGTGCCATCAAGAAACTCATATATCTATAAAAACCCATCAATGTGTACTGTATTTACTCTGGTTAAACCTTGTCTAAGTGAAGTCATATGATATAGTAAAAGGGACATTTGTTTCATAATCAGAACAGTTAGGTTTTAGGTCCAATTAAATCTATTAATTAACAGTTTGATCTTGCATGATATTCTTCACATTTCTTAGCTTTTGTTTCCTCATTTGTGAAAAGAAGATAATAGTACTTGCATTATTACTTCATAAGGTTATAGTTGGGTTCATGTGACAAATGCACAAGTCTCTTGTAAAACTTTCAACACACACAAATATAAATTACTACCATTTATATCCATTCTATTGAAAACCTTATATAGTGATATGCAATTTTTCTTTTTTAACTTATGAGTCTTCTTGTAAAGAAGACCAAAAGAAAAAAAAAATGAAAATACTATGTTTTAATCTGCATTTAGACAACATCAGTTCTTTCTCTGTACATGGATAACATTTACCATCATGAGTCTTTGAAATTATCTTGGGTCATTGTATTGCTAGAAAGAGCTAAGCCATTGCTAGATAATCATTGTGTGATATTGCTGTCACTGTGTACAATGTTCTCTTGGTTCTGCTCATGTCACTTTGCATTAGCTCATACAAGTCTTTCTGTTTTTTTTTTTTTTAAATCTGCCCGCTCATCATTTCTTATAGCATAGTAGTATTCCATTACTTTCATATATCACAACTTGTTTAGCCATTCCCCAACTGATGTACATTCACTCAGTTCCTAATTCTTTGCCACCACAAAAAGAGATGCTACAAATATTTTTGGACATATGGGTCCTTTTCCTCTTTGTATGATATCTTTGGGGTACAGACATACTAGCGGTATTGCTAAATAAAAGGGTATGCACAGTTTGATTGCCTTTTGGTCAGAGTTCCAAAATGCTCTTCAGAATGCTTGGATCAGTTCACAGCTCCAACAACAGTGTATTAGTGTCCCAATTTTCCCACATTTTCTGCAACATTTATCATTTTCCTTTTCTGTCATATTAGCCAGTCTTATAGGTATGAGGTGGTACCACAGAGTTGTTTTAATTTACATTTCTCTAATCAACAGTGATTTTTCCATATGATTATTGACAGCATTGATTTCTTCATATGATAATTGATATTTCTTATCCTTTGACCATTTATCAATTGGTGAATGATTTTTATTCTTTTAAATTTGGCTCAGTTCTCTATATATTTGAGAAATGAAGCCTTTATTAGAAATGGTTGCTAGAAAAATCATTTCAGATCTTTTAAGTTTCCTTCTAACCTTGGCTATATTGTCTTTGTTTGTGAAAAAAAAACTTTCTAATTTAATATAATTAAAATTACTCATTTTACCTCCCATAATGCTCTCTGTCTCTTGTTTGGTCAAAATTTCTTCCCCTTTCTATAGATCTGACAGATTAATTAATTGTTCTCTGCTCTCCTAATTTGCTTATTATATAACCTTTTGGTCAAAATAATGTACCCATTTGGACCTTATCTTGGTATAAAGTGTGAGATATTGGTCTATGCACTATTTCTGCCATACTGTTTTCTGGTTTTCCCAGGAGTTTTTGCCAAATAATGAGTTATCCCAGAAGCTGGGGTCTTTGGGTTTATCAAACAATATATTACTATGGTAATTTATTATTGTGATTTGTGTACTTAATCTATTCTATTAATCTATCACTCTATCTCTTAGTCAGGGCGAGATAGTTTTGATGATTGCTTCTTCATAAAATAATTTGAGATTTGGAAGGCCACCTTCCTTTGCACTTTTTCATTATTTCCCTTGATATTCTTGACATCTTCTTCTTCCAGATATGTTTTGTTGTTAATTTTTCTAGCTCTAAAAATAGTTTTTGGTGTGGTATGGCACTAAATAAGTAAATTAATTTCAGTAGAGTTGTTTTTTTATCATTTTAGCTCAGCTTGCTTATAAGCAATTAATATTTTGTCAATTGTTTTGATTTTACTTTATTTGTGTCAAAAGTATTTTGAAATTGTGTTCATGTAGTTTCTGGGTTTGTTTTGGCAGGCAGACTCCCAAATATTTTATATTGTCTACAATTATTTTAAATGGAATTTGTCTATGTCTTGCTTCTGAACTTTGTTGGTAATATAAAGAAATGCTGATAATTTGTGTGGATTTATTTTATATTCTGCAACTTTGTAAAAGTTGCTGATTATTTCAAGTAATTTTTAGTTGATTCTCTAAGATTCTCTAAGTATACCATCATATCATCTGCAAAGAGTGATACTTTTGTTTCCACATTGCCTATTCTAATTTCAATTTATTTTTTTCTTGTTTATCTATAGCTAACATTTCTAGTACAATATTGAATAGAAGTGGTGATAATGAACATTTTTGCTTTATTCCTGATCTTATTGGGAAGGTTTCTAGCTTATCTCTGTTACAGAAAATGCTTGTTGATGGTTTTAGATAGATATTACTTATCAATGTTAAGGGAAGTTCCATTTAGTCCTATACTTTTTGGTGTTTTTAATAGGAATGGGTGCTGTATTCTATAAAACAAACAAACAAACAAACAACTTTTTCTGTATCTATTGAGATAATCATATGATTTCTTTTGGTTTTGCTATTGACATGGTCCATTATGCTTATAGTTTTTGTTTCTAATATTAACCCAATCCTAAATTCTTGGTATAATTTCTACCTGGTCATACCATATGACTGTGGTGATATATTGCTCCAATTTCCTTGTTGGTATTTTATTTAATTTTTTGCATCAATATTCATTCGCAAAATGGGGTGATAGTTTTCTTTTTCTGTTTTTACTTTTCCTGATTTAGTTATCAGCACCATTTTTCTGTCATAAAAGGAATTTGGTAGAGCTTCTTCACTTATGTTCCCAAACAGGTTAAATAATATTGGAGTTAATTATCCTTAAATCTTTGGTAGCATTAAGTTGTGAATCCATCTGGCCTTGGAAATTTTTTCTTAGGGATTTCATTGATGGCTTGTTCAATTTTTTTTCTAAAATGGGTTTATGTAAGTATTCTATTTCCTCTTCTTTTTAATCTAGGCTATTTATATTTTTGTAAATATTCATCCATTTTACTTAGATTATCAGATTTCTTGGCATAGAGTTAGGCAAAATAGCTCCCAATTATTATTTTAATTTCTTCTTCATTGGTGGTGAATTCATCTTTTTCATTTTTAATACTGGTAAATTGATTTCCTTCTTTCTTTTCTTTTCTTTTTCTTTTGGTTGTAATTAAGTTAACCAATTATCTATCTATTTTTTTCATTAAATCAGGTTTTAGTTCATATATATACTATATATAAAGTTCATTTTTTTTTTACTTTCATTCTTATTAATCTCTTCTTTGATTTTCAGGATATCCAATTTGGTACTTAATTGGGGATTTTAATATGTTCTTTTTCTGGCTTCTATAATGACCGATTCATTCATCTGTTCTTTTTCTATTTCATTGATGTAAGTGTTTAGAGATATAACTTTTCCCCTAAAATTGCTTTGGCTGCATCCCATAAATTTTCGTATGGTGTCTCAATATTCTCATTATCTTTGATGAAATTAGAAATTGTTTCTATGGTTTATTGTTTGAACCATTCATTCTATAAGATTAAATTATTTAGTTCCCAATTAATTTTTAATCTTTCTTTTTCATGGCCCTTTATTAAATGTAATTTTATTGCATCATGACCTGAAAAGAATGCATTTAATATTTCTACCTTCTTGCATTTGATTGTGAGGTTTTTATGCCATAATACATGGTCAATTTTTTGTTCATGTACCACTAAGAAAAAGGTATATTCCTTTCTATCCCTATTCAGTTTTCTCCAGAGGTCTATCATATCTACATTTTCTAAAATTCTATTCAGCTTTTTAACTTCTTTCTTGTGTATTTTGTGATTATATTTATCTAGTTCTGAGAGGTGAAAGTTGAGGTCTTCCACTAGTGTAGTTTACTAACTTATTTCCTCCTGTTACTCGCTTAACTTCTCCTTTAGAAATTTGGATGCTGTACCATTTGGTGCATATATATTAAGTATTGACATTACTTCATTGCCTATGGTACTTTTTAGCAAAATATAGTATCCTTCCTTGTCTTTTCAAATTAGATCTCTTTTAACTGTTGTTTGTCTGAGATCAGGATTGCTACTCCTGCTCTTTTTTTTTACTTCAACTGAAGCATAATATAGTTTCTTACCTTTACTCTGTATGTGTCTCTTTGCTTCAAATGTGTTTCTTGCAAACAATATATAGTAAGATTCTGGTTTGCACTCTGTTATTATTATTTTTGTGGCTGTTGTTGCTCATTTTTCCAGTTGATCTTATGATATTTTAGGTTGAGCTCTGCTCTTGGACTACAGAGGGCACTGGCCCAAGCCTCTTGAGCCTGGAGCTAGAAGTCTGATCACTGGCTTTCTTCTCCAGAGCCTCCAAAGCTGGTTGCTCACAGCTGTATTGGGGTTGCTTAGCCTAGTCTTGCCAGTTGTGCTTGGCACAGCCCTGTTTGACCTGACAAGTAGCCTGCTGTGGTGGCCTTTCAAGCTAGGACAGCAGGGAATCTGTTACTGATCTGTGATAGGGGTAAGGGTCTCTCACTGGTTTGTCCAGACATAACCTGAGTTGGTCTACACTCCCCTTTTGCTTAAGTGAGACAGATCTTTCCTACAGTCCTTCTAAGTTATCTTATGCTGGAAAATTATTTCAAACCATACTTTTGTGGTTTCTGAAGCTCCAGAATTCAATTTGAGGTGTGATTTAAGATTGTTTTGAGGCAAATTGGAGAGACCTCAGGCAACTTCCTGACTTTTCTCACCAATCTTGACTCCATCTTGCTATTTTTATCTATATACCTGCAGACCTGTTCAATTATATTATTGACATCCATGATCCCTTTTTTTCCTAGATCTTTCTGATTCTCAGACCAATTTGTTCCCAAATTTCTCCTGCCAGGGAAAAGAGAATTGGATATTCAGACAAGATAAGAGAGTAAGAATAATGGTCAATTCACTACACTTATAATGAAGACACATTTAACCTGTGTGCTGGTAACATGATGGTACCTCAAATTCTTGCTGTATTAAGGAATTTTAGTACCAGCTAAAAACCCTCATGAGCAAAGGCATTTAATAGAATAGCATTAAACATCAAAAGCAGCAACTATTTTTTTTCTATAAATCTGAGACATACTCTACACCATTTGTTGAAGCAAATTGTCCCTATCTTAAATATTCCTTCCATATATGCATCTCAACACACAGGTTCTGATCACATGTGTAACTTCTTTCCACTTATAATGGTGGAGATTATGTTGAAGGTTTATAGAAAAAATTAGTTGTTGCTTTTGTTGTTTATTGCTACTCCATTAAGTGTCTTTGCTTTGAAGTATATGTTTCCTCTGATTGATTAAGAAAAAAAATTAACAAAACATTGGAACCTCACGATGTATAATTTTTGAATGGATAAAGATCCCCAGAAATCCTTGAACCTGGCATAACTTTTCAAAAATATCAATTTCACAAATGCAAAATAATTAAGAAAGGTTCCATATTAGCTCCTTTAAAAGAGATATGGGAATGTTACTGTATTGCAAACTCAGTATGAACAAATATTTTTATATTATCATAAAAACCACTTAGTTTTAGGCAAGTCAGAAATTCTTGTCTTCCTGAATTTAAATCTGTCTTCATATATTTACTAGATGTGTGACCCTGGGTAAGTAACTCAACCATGTTTGCCTCAGTTCATTATTTGTAAAATGAGCTGGAGAAGGAAATGACAAACCATTCTAGTACCTTTGCTAAGAAAAGCCTTATTGGGGGCATGAAGAGTGGGGCATGATTGAAAAACAATTGAACAACAAGAGAGGTATAATGTCTTCAATGCACTTGATTTATTTATTACTCATATTCCAAGCATTGGTACAAAGTAAGTGTAGCTCATTACCATAATTTCTGATTCTTTTACCCAATTGGCTTCTGAGATTATTGATTGCCTCTGTTCCTATTCTATTTTAATGGTTATATCTATGTTGTATATATTGTTGAAGAACTATATCTCTGTATTTTTCTTCATTATTCCTTTATAGATTAAAGCACCAATATTTTAATTAGACTGGTCACAGGGAAATTCAATCTTTTATGCTGTCATTTGGCTGATAGTAAAACTGTTATGTCTATAATTTCTAACCAACAATCTATAATCTTTTTTTTTTACATTGTGGTCAAGAAAGCCTGATCACATTCTCTAACATCATCTTCTTACTCTATTGTTCCCCTACCATATAATATCTTATTTTCTTTCCATTAATATGTAAGCTCATTGAGGGAAGATATTTTTGTGTTTTACCTTTCTTATCCTCAGTACTTATCACTGTTCTGGCATATACCAAATGTTGGATCCCTGTTGATTCATCCTTTACAATCCTACCTTGACTTAGCATGACTTTTGAACACTTTTGCCCTGTCACTAAATCCTTCATTTCCTTGTTCAGGTTTTCATACTTTCTACTTTCCAAATTCAATAGCCTTTTTGAAACTGTCCTCCTCTTTGACCTTCCTACAGTACTTAACCACTATTCATCACCTAACATTGCATTAGTTTTCTTGTCTGATGTTATTCCATTCATTTCTATTGAATGTACAGTCCACTCTTGACTCCAGATATTTATGCTGACAAAGTGCTGCCTAGTAATTCCTCCTCCATCTTGTACTATGGGATTTGATTTTTTTAAAGCAAAGATTAGTATCTTATATTTAGTCCTCTTAAATTCCATCTTATGCATTGATTGGACTCACCCAAGTGTTCTACCTATCCAGATCTTTTTGAATCCTGAAACTGTCATATGACGTACAAGTAAGTCTTCTTAGCTTTGTGCCATCTAAGATTTTATAAGTGTGGTATCTGTACTTTTATCCATGTCATTGATAAAAAAAAAATAAATGTAGAGAGGCAGCTTGTTGGTATGGTGTAAAGTTCTGGATTTAGAGTCAGGAAAATCTGAGTTCAAATTCTTCAGGTACATTCTAACTCTTCCACACTGCACAAATTGCAACCTCTCTATGAGTCAGTTTCCTTACCTGTAAAATGATGTCTCTTTTAGCTCTAAATCTAAGATACTATTCTAAGAGAGTGATTCATTAAACACTCTTGGTCAAGGCTACAGTGGATGGTGACTTGTGACAATCCCTGTCCATTTTGGTTTATCATAATTTTATTGATTTGGAGTTGTCTCTTTTCTTCATAGGGGAATTAAGCTTCATTTTCAGTTTCATTCCACATTTCCCATTTCAGACTCCTAAGGAAAGTTGCTACAAATAGAGTTGCTTATTATGGAAATGGTTATGGGATAAAAGTCTAGAATTTTCCTCAGCAAGGAGGAGGAAGGTAAAAATGTATCTGGTATACAAACATGAATCATATGTGGGATAGACAATCTATTCACAAAAAGGGGGCTGTTAAGCAATAAAGAATTTTGAAATGACTAGAACTGAATCCAGTAACATAACCACTAGAACAATTTAATCCTTGTTCAGACAAAGTTGGTTTTTTTTTTGCAAAGCTGCTAAAGAACTTTTTAAAAAAATATTTCATCTTTCATTGAGCACAGTCTAATAAGATACTGAGTAGAATCTGCTTTCTAGTGGCCTAACATTTTCTCTGACAGTGACTTATTGTTGCTAGTCCATTTCTTCCCTTGTTATAGGTACAACCATTAGAGTAGATTCTGCTCATCACCTGAACTCACAGATTTCCCTAGACTTTTCAAAGCATAAAGATCATGGCCATAGAAAGATAACACATAGGTGAGTCAGAGGCAGCAAGGAGCCCTTGTATAATACTGGCTAATGGAGTCCTTATTTCACAATGAATTTGGTGGCCCTTGCTGCCATTATGCTTTGGTAGATAAAGGTTTTCTTCTCCACACTGGATGAAATCACATTTTGCTGCCTTGCAGCAAAAAAGCCAAGAAATCTGACATCCAGAAAACATTTCCTCTTCTATCTATTGTGGCAATCTATTTAAACAGCTTTTCTGACTCAGCAATCAATTTTATGGGGGTTGGGTAGGATGGGGTTAGGAAGGAAGTCCACAATTAAATCCAGCAATGAGACATACATAGTCAGAATCAGGTGAGGGAATTTTGGTTTGGGGGTGGGAGCTATTACATTATGATTCTATGAACTCTATTGATACTTACCTCTATTTACCTTTAATTCTGCAGGCCAAATAGTCCATATCCATGAAACAGTAAATGTTATGTTTTCATTAGGTTGAGGTAACATATCTTTCCTTTTGATTTCTATCCATTTTTTCTCATGCTATCTTCCAGTGCTAAGTAGAGAAATCACTCTTTGATATGACAAACTTTCAGATATTTGAAGACTGCCATTAATGGCAGAAAATATTATTTCCTTTCATCTCCAAGCTAAACATGCCAACATCCTTCAAGCTATCTATGTGGGCCGTGAGTTTTGAATCATCTCAGTATCTAAGTTAGCCATCTCTGTATGCACTATAGACTGTAAGTGTTTTAACTAAAATATAGAGACCAGAATTTAACACAAAAAAAATCAAAGAGTCACCAGAAAGAGAATAAAGAAATGGGGAAAAATGAATTCAGTTGTGATTAAAGATATTGTTAATCAATATTACATTTGCCTAAAATACAGAAAAATAAAATTAAACAAACTAAATAGCCTATTGTCTTCTGCGAAAACTATTCTTCTGAGAATAATTTTTTGCTAAATATCTAAATTGCTTAATTTACCTTCTGAATGACTTTCCTTTTAAGTTGTATATCATGCAATCAAAGAAAAGGGAGAAGACAAAAATAAAGGTACATTTAAAGCAATATATCATATTTTAGGAAAAACAAAAAAAAAGCTATTTTCCATATTTTTTATGTGACTGTCATAAATCCATGCCATCAGACATTGAAGGAAGAAATTATAAGCTGATGGTGTAACTCATAGCTATTTGTTACTAAACTAAATAATCTCATTTGTAAGAGGCTTTAAAAAGAAAACAGCATAATCTTTAGAGATGTTCCTCAGGCAATGACTTTAATATTTGTAGGATGTTTACTTTTTTATTTCCTGATTATACTTACCAGTTTACAATTTAACAAATCAATAAATTATTCTTCTTTTTTCACATTGCTGCAAATAAGGTTATCGTGTATTTAGCAAATAGACATCAAAAGCCATTAATAAGTGAAATTTTGCAATCTGTACATTTTACATATTATATCCCAAATCCAGTGAAGAATTTCATTCTTTAAAAGTTACACTGATTTCAATGTAGTGAATAGCAATCTCTGTGCTTCTTAACTGTAGTCCAAAAAGTCATGACTTGGAGATCAAATTACAAGTATTAAGGCTTTCTAAATTTAGCTAGTTTGGAAAGAGCATGAGAGATATTCAGTTCATATTCAGCATCATATGTAAAAAGTATTGAGTTTTGTGCAGCCTCCCAGAAACTTTTCTCATGTTATAGGCTTTAAGAAACAGACTAATTTTTTTTATTTAAATTTTATTTAATTAATTAAATTTTAGTTTTCAACATTCACTTCCACAAGATTTTGAGTTCCAAATTTTCTCCCCATCTTGTCTCTCCCCCACCCCAAGATGGTATGCATTCTGAGTGCCCCTTTCCCTAATCTGCCTCCCTTCTATCTCTCCCCCTCCCTTTCTTCTCTTATCCTCTTCCCCTTCTATTTTCCTGTAAGGCAGGAAAGATTTCTATACCCTATTGCTTGTATATCTTATTTCCCAGTTGCATGTGAAAACAATTTTTAATATTTGTTTTTAAATCTTTGGGTTCCAAATTTTCTCCCTTCCTCCCTCCCTACCCACCCTTATTGAGAAGGCAAGCAACTCAATACAGGTTATACATGTGTAATCATGCAAAACACTTCCATAGTAGTCATGTTGTAAAAAACTAACCATATTTCCCTTCTTTCTATCCCACCTCCCATTTACCCTATTCTCTCTTTTGACCCCGTACCCCCTCAGAATTCCCTCATTAAGCCAAATTCAATGAGAATAAGATTCACTCATTCTCTCTTACCTTCCTTCACTTCCTTTCCACATGCTTCAACTTTCAAATACAAGATTCAAGAGAAGCATGAAGAGGTAAACAGGGGTGAGAGATGATTATACTGGGAGAAGGAGAAAGGGAGAGGTAGAATGGGGTAAATTATCTCACATAAAACAGACAAGAAAAGTCAATAAAAATCAATAAGCCTTATTAAATGGTGACCATGTCATTCATAGCACTAAGTGCTAAAGCTCTTTATCTGTGCTATAATTCTGATAAATGTATGAAAAAGGAGAAAATTTTATTTGAATTATATTTTGTGAATATACAATATACAAACAACCTATTAGTGGAAGTGACATTATAACTTGTTTATAGTCATTTTTTTGACCATGAAAATTAATCTGGGGGGGCAGAGCCAAGGTGGCAGAGTAAAAGCAGTGACTTGCTTGAGCTTTCCTCCAAACCCTGCCAAATATCTGTAAAAAATGACTCTAAACAAATTCTACAGCAGCAGAACCCACAGAAAAACAGAGTGAAACAAATTTCCAGCCCAAGACAGCCTGGATGGTTGATCAGAAAGGTGTATCATGCCAGGCTGGAAGAGGAGCGTAGTTCAGTGTGGGCATGCAGGCAAAGACTAATCCTCAGCAAAACCTGGAATAGGCCTCAGGGGACTGAATCACAGGCAGCTGTGGTGGTTTCCAGACTTCTCAACCTTCAAACCCCAAAGATAACTTAGAAGGTCAGTAGGAAAAGTCTATGACTGCTGTGAGAGGGAAGCAAGGTTCCAGCCCCAGTCCCAGTGTAGCTCTGGGGCAGTGGCTGTTTCCAGAGCTCCTGGCCCACAGATGGATGGGGGACCAAGTGACTTATCAGAGGGGGATTGCAGGGATCATTTTGCTGGTGCTGTGGCAGGAATCTCTTGCTTTGCCCATGCTTGGATCTGGGTCACAGTTCTGAGTGGGGGTCCTGGAGCAAAGAGGAGTGCTAACATGGTAAAACTTGCAGTGGCGGTGGAGAGGGAATCCTCCTTACAGTTCTAAGGCAGAAAAGAGCACTTGTGGACATTCATAGACCAGAGCACAGGTCAGGAAAGGAGTAAACACCTTCCCCTTGATCGTATCAACTAGGAAGAATGGAAAATTTAAAGGTCCTTGCAAGTATATATGAAAACAGCTTCAAAAAAAAAAAAAAAACCCAAAGCTTGGGACAGTACATTCTCCACACTGAAAGCAGACCTATACCTTAACACAGAGTTTAAAATTCAAGTAATTGATTGGGATCATGAGCAAACTGTGCAAAAAAATGTCAGACCATAGAATCTTTCTTTTATGACAAAGAAGATCAAAACATACAACCAGAAGAAGACAACAAAATCAAAACTCCTATATCCAAAGACTCCAAGAAAAATATGAAGCAGTCCTAGGACATTGAAGAGCAGTAAGAAGAGCATTGAGAAGTAAGTAAGAGAAGTAGAGGAAAAACTGGGAAGAGAAATGAGAGTGATGCAAAAAAAATCATGAAAAACAAGTCAACAGTTTGCTAAAGGAGACCCAAATATACTGAAGAAAACATGCCAAGACCTGAAGGGTTATCATAAGCTGATGGGTCACAGAATAAAGGTGAACCATTAACTATTTGAAAATCAGAATAGTTAATAATCAGTGTGTTTTTACACTCCCTAAAAATTCTGAAAATTTATATATTTTTGAAGTTGGTTGACTCAAACATTAGAGTTGATATTGAAATGTCAACTATTCTGTTGTGTTGCTTTTCTTGGGTGGGAGAAAACTTGGGTTTTTCTTTCAAAGACTGTGTATTTGGTTTTTACTTGATGAAATATGAACTCTGAGATAGTAAACTCTGTGGCACATTATTATAGTTAAATTTCACAATGAAGAATGTATCACATACAGAGAACCTGAATCAGGAAACTTATTATGAAAGTTCAGGAGTTACAACCAGGGTGAAGAGACATCTATAACATCATTGTTATATGTCAATGACAGCTGAATATCATTTTTAGTTGTTATTAGTTTCTGCTTTCAGCTACTGAAACCAACAAGTTAACCTTAATAGTATATTTTATACTTATTAGTTACTGAAAATTAAAATATAAATTAGAAAGATTATAAAAACAAATTGTATCTACAGTTTGCTGTTCTGAAATAATAATTTATGGCATTTTAACATGGAAAATACTAAAATGAACGGTTTAATGCCAATGATTAAGCTAACAATTGAATTCCTTATTTATTTTATTTGTAAAATAAAGTTTCCTTTGCCAAAGAATAGTTGAGTAAAAAAAAGTCAAACACAGCATAAATTAAAATTGAATGGAGATAGCCTATTGTCTCAGCTACAAAAGAAGTTTAAAATAGTGGGCAAAATATTTTTGAATGTTTTATACCTAACTGTAAATCACTATTTCTAGGCTTCAAATTAGAAAGCATTTATAATTTCTGTGAAAAAAATCTTTTAAAACATTTGTTGCTAAGATTATTTAAAATATTAGTAATATTTGGTCTTTTTAATGTATTATTTAGTTGTAACTAGAAAAACAACTATATGTTTTTCTTAATTTTTCATTTTATTAGCTACTGGATTAGCTAGGTGGTGTAATGATTAGAGTGCTGCACCTAGAGTCAGAGATTTATAAGCTGTGTAGCTTAGAAGAAGTAATTTAGCCACTGCCTGCCTCAGTCTTCTCAACTGTAAAGTGGAGGTAATAGTACTTATTTTCCAGGATTGTTGTGAGAATAAAAATAAGATAATATTTATAAAGCATTTCACAACTCTTAAAACACTATATAAATACTTAATGCTATTTTTTCTTACAAGTATATCATTAACTTATTAATAAGAATAATCTAGCTTTAGCATAATGACTGTAGTAATTAGTATCCTATTCTCCAGTGAGAATTTTCATTTGCTGGCTTTGTGGGGTACAGAATCAATTGAGTAGAGAAGAAATGGATTTTGGGTGCTGGATTGCTGTGTATTCATGTTAATAACCACCTATTTACTTATCTATCTATCTATTTATCTACTATCATCCATCTATCTTCTGTTTATTTATTTTTGTGTGAACCTCATTCTCTGAGCTCTCATGTAATTCTTTCCTCCTTATCTTTAATATTATTACTTGACCATTCACCTTCATTTTGGGGACCAAACCAATGTATTCCTAATGCATGTTAAAAGCCTTCTGTATGATTAGAGCAGAAGCTATAATATTGGCCATTGTGGCATAAATGGAGTGGAGAGAGGCAGAGAGCCTAGAGCTCATAGATAGGCAAAGCCTCAAAATAGACTTCAGGAATGGGGAACATAGGAACAACAATCATAGAATTATCATAGGATAATCATGGAATCATAGATTTTGAATTAGAAATAATTTTAGAGGCCAACTAGTCCAAGCTACTCATTTTACAGATGAAGAAAATGAGAACCAGGGGATTCAAATGATTTGCCCAAAATTACACTGGAAGTGACAGAATTAGTATTTGATCCCACCATTCCAACTCCAATGCACTTTCCAGTATTCCAAAACACACTTTTAGCCTTAGAGCATCAGATTGTGTAAGACACTTCTATTTTTTGTTTTCACTACGTGCTCTTCCTAATTAACAGTTCTTGGCAATTACCACATCATTACCTATCTCTCTCCCTCCCCTACCCTAAATCATCATATTTTATGCTTTAAAACATCTATATGGCTTTTTGGTATATGGAAAATAAACCTAGTATTTACCCAAAGGAAAGGCCACAGTATATATATCTATCTATATCTATATCTATATCTGTATCTATATCTATATCTATATCTATATCTATATCTATATCTATATCTGTATCTGTATCTGTATCTATATCTGTATCTGTATCTGTATCCGTATCTATATCTGTATCTGTATCTGTATCTGTATCTATATCTATATCTGTATCTGTATCTATATCTATATCTACATCTATATCTATATCCACACACATATATACATATATGTCTATATGTACATATGTACATATATATATATATATTGCATAATCTGTAGAGGATGAGAAAAGAGGAAAGTATATGTACAATGCCCCTAGAAAAGTCACTTGGAGCTTTCTTGCTGAACATTCACAGCTTCTTGCTTCCTAACCTGAAATTTACATACTGTACTAGAGACTTGGGGCAAATTTCAAAAACTGAATATAAGTAATGATGATGATAATTATCTATATTATTGTCAGACAAAGCAGCAAGGCTACATAATAATAGTAGTGATAACAACAGTAACTCAAAAATATTAAACTAATCAAAAGAGCAAGATTATTTCTTTTTTTTCCTTTTGTATTCCTTGCAAGAACTCTTAAACAGTCTTATCTGATATAAAGGTATCATCTTAGCATTAAAAGTTGCTTTTCTTCAGCCTGTAAAGGGTAACAAGTTCTGTATAAAAATGATGGATTTCTACCTGGGAAAGATTCACATAAATGCATGATTTTTCTTTTTTTGCAGTGGGTGAAATTGTTTCATTTTTACCATGAAATTATGTGGTACCTGCAGGAAATGGCAATTTCATTCAGGATTAAATCCGTGAGTATGTACAAAAATATAATTTTTTTTCATGTGAATACTCATAGAATAAAAATTGCTGGTTATAGAAAGATTCCTGCACCAAACTGTTAAAAATCAATGTGACATGCCTCAACAGGCAGGAGAGTTAAGGTAATATGTAATACCTGTTTCTGGAGAAAGAATATAATTTTAAAAACTTTCTTCTGTGCCTGTTTTGAAAAAAAAATCAGTGAAACATTAGGAAGTTAAAAATAAAGATCTGAGAAAAAGATTGTTTTTACTCTGTAAACTAAAAATCTTTTGAAAATAAAATGTTTCTTTGAAAATTTTCCATGTTTAATAAGATATTTCAATATGTAACTATATGTACTTTTAGGAAAATATCTAGTCACATCAAATTATTATCACCACTAATCTTTCTCACTAGTCTTGAGTGCTCTGTTGTCTCTTGTTGACCATGATTATAATGCTTTTGTTCTAACTAAAAAAAAATAGACAAGAAACATGCATTTTCCAATGGGGATGTCTTAATTTATGACTTTTTTCATGTTCCATAGTGATTTCCTACTTGATAAAAGTAGGTAAAGCAAGAGAGAAAACCACCTAATTCAGCGAGTCGCCACAAAGCATTGTGATGTTTTATAGCAGTCTGAAAAAAAACTTGCAAGAGAACATTAGAATAGGCTCAGAGATTCTAAACTAGAACATGGTTACCCCCAAGGTAACATGAAAGAAAATACCTTCATCTTTCTTCTTCCCTTTTAAATAATTCTGAACTCACCCTTAAATAAAATGATCATTTGGATAAACAAACTAGAATAGTAAAAAGGAGGATTGTACATAAAACTGAGAATTTCTAGTATTAAATTTGTTTTTGCTTTTAAGTATATAATAAATTTAAAATTTAACTTTCAAATTATTCTGCTCATCTTTGGTTCTCATTATTTCCCTTCTTCCTTCTGTTCTCTTCTGTCCATTTAAAATGCTTTAATAGGGGACAACTAGGTGGCGCGGTGGATGGAGCACTGGCCTGGAATTCAGGAGGATCTGAGTTCAAATCTGGCCTCAGACCAAACACTTGATACTTACTAGCTGTGTGACCCTGGGCAAGTCAGTTAACCTCAATTGCCAAAAGATAAAAAAATATAAAAAATAAAATGCTTTGATAAGCTTTCACCAGTTCAGTTCATGCCTCTTTTTTGGCAATCCTATTTCTATTTCTCCTTTCACTCTCACTTCTCTCCATTCCCTTTGGAAAAACAAGATCCTTAAAGCATACATATATGTATGCAAGCAAAAGAAATTTCTGCACTGCTCAAAGTCAAAAGTATATTACTTAAGTAACCTCTTTTTCAAGAAATGAACAATATGATTCCTTATTAATCCTTCAGAATTCTAAAACAAATTTATCTTTTTATAGTCTACACAATGAGACAAGAAACCCATGACTCACTACTATTTTGAAATCTGCTTAGGAACTATCAGGCTCACCTCCAGGATGCCCAGGTTCAACATGGCTGTGACAATATCTAGTTAAAATTGTTATATAGTTTTATTCACATAATTCTTCTCTGTACCTGGATTAGTAGAGTCCCCATCAGAGGGAAGCTCATAACCTCCCAAAAAATTTTAAAATAGCTTTCCAGAATAAATAAAAATTAATGAACAAACAAATGAATAGATAGCTAAATATATGAATGAATAAACAAACAGGAAAATATCTACACACACATATGTATACACTTGACACATATTCTTAAGTTTAATCTGCATTATTAATATTTTCTCTATTACTTTCTTAAGATTAATCAAGAAACAATGAATCAAATCAATATTTGTGGTATTAATTTCTGAGATGTAAATGCTCACACTGAAATTTTATCAATTAGTTCTTGCTATCTTGTACAAACTAACTTCAGTATACCCCTGCTCCCAAATATTTTATGATTTCAAGCATCATTTTAAATTTTTTTTAATCTTTCCTATTGTATTTTTATTGGTAATATACAGAGCATTTGATATTTGTATATTTTGTAAACTGAAATTTTGCAAGTTATTTTTTAAAATTAATTTTATTTGAATCTTTAGGTTTGTCAAAATAAACCATCATATCATCATATCAAACATATCAAACATATCATACCATTTGCAGAATTAATATTTTTTTCTTTTTATCTATGTGTATACCTTCATTTTCTTTGTCATTGCCATATCTAGTATTTGTATCAATATATCAAAAATTGATATGACAAAGATCATTTTTGCTTTGTCTGACATCTTTTTGCTCTTGATCATATTGGAAAGTTCACCTGTTTCCTTATTATAATATACATATGTATGTAGTGTGTTTATATATATGTATAAATATAAGTGAGCATATCTGTGTATATATGTATTGTGTATAGATACAAACATACATACATATATATATATATATATACACACACAGAAAGAGACAGAGATAGGGAGACAGAAAGGCAGAGATAGAGAGAGCATTGATGTAAAAAGAGGATAATAGGGGAAAGCAAGTCCCTACCCTTTCACCAGTTCAGTTCATGGTGACCACACTGGGCTCAACTGGCAAAACTTGTCAAAAAGTGTACAGAGGAAAGATCATTGAAAGGTGAGTGACCTGAGTAGTCTCTCCAATTTTAAAGCTTCTGCTAACCAATCTAAAGAGTCTATCCCTACCACCATGAGGTAGGGGACACAGTGGCCTCCTTGTCAGACAAACTGGGTATGCCTAGAACAGTCTGAGGTTACACCTGTATGAACTTAGGCTAGTCAGTTAACTACTCAGAAAAAAAATGAAGAGATTAAATTAAATTAATTCTGAGATTATTTTTGGATCTTAATTTTTAATTGGATTTTAATTTTTATGTCTTTATTTATCTCTAGATAGAAGGTGGAGAGGAACCAGAGTTTGCTATCTAGTTAGCCTTGATACTAAGTATCTAATTTCATTCAGTAGAAATGAATCTCTTCTTCTGTCCTTCATCATATTCTTGCCCTATCTACTTGTGACTAAATTTTAAAAAAAAATCTGCTTGTTTGATAATGTTTTTCAATATGGTTACAAATTATTGTGTGTAGTAAAAATTCTTAGAATTATTGGAGATGATGGATAATTTTTCATTTTTCTCTATGCTTAGAATAAAAGCCTAACTACAGACTTTCTAAAGTTTCAAATGCAAGTTTTCTAAAAATTGTATTCATCATGTGAAAATGTACAGTTTGAAACATAAGCAAAGTAAATTTTCCATATTTTTCTATAGAAGTAATTTGACGTGGATTAGAAGCATAATTTTGGAGAACCCTTTAAAAATCAGAAATGAGTAGCTTTGTTTATTTTTTCCCAACAACCCAATAATGTCAAGAGAATAAGTAAGAGAGTAATGGATCTAGTTAATGATAGTCCAGTCTTAAGGGCCAAAATGATTTTGCTTCCAAAAGATATTTAGTTAGGCAAATTCAGGAAGCTATACTTCTCTATCATAGTAGACTTAATTTCAAAGGCAAAAATGTCATTTATGTTTATAATAAGGATATTGCAACTTTGTATTTATCTGCTTCTATTTGCAAGTAGAACATGAACCCTCCGTGTGATCAACATCAAATACAATTTTATGTGATATGGACAAGGTCTATTTGGAGAAGTAATTAATTGTTCCATATGGACATTAGCACTATGAAATCTCTATTAAAATGTGTTTACTTAGCCTTTCCTTTATTTTCCCCATATAGACTACGAGGTTATCTGAAAAAGCCACCTAGAGACTAATAACACCATGTGTTTTCCTCACATAAATAAGATTATAGTGTTCAATGTCTTCATAAGTAAAAATTACCTGTATCTCAATGCAAAGTTGAGGAAAGTCCATTCATGGCAAGATGTAAAGTGCAAGTTTGTTAACCACAGGAAAAAATAATATAAATGAAATCTCAGACTAGTAAATTTTCAATGGCTTTGTTACAGTCATGTTAATTGATGGGAAACATGAACATAAGATGATAACAACAAAGTTGTTATAAAAAGACACATTTCAATATAGAAAAGGTGCTTTTGGTTTCTTAACAAGACCAGTATCTTCATGTCAGATTCAATGTATGTTAGCAGTATTGCTAACTATTTCTTTTTACTTCACTATTTCTTTAGTGAGTGTTGAGCTTTAATGATAATGGCAAAATGGATTATAATTAAC
The DNA here is from genome assembly GCF_900497805.2 of Vombatus ursinus. NCBI lineage: Eukaryota > Metazoa > Chordata > Mammalia > Diprotodontia > Vombatidae > Vombatus > Vombatus ursinus. The sequence goes on from NW_020950792.1 coordinate 11,849,202, forward strand.
AGAACAACCATGAACATACCTTGATCAGGAGTATCAGGTAGAATGGAATAGTAATTATTCTGTATGGGATTGTGAATTAAGTCTGCAACAAATGTTGAAAAATCTAACAACTCTAAAATTGTTGACAACTTTAATATTAAAATAGTAATTTTGAGTTAAGTAAAATCATAATCACTATTTGAAAAATATAGAAGGATTACTTGAAAAAATAGGATATTAATAATGTTCAGCTTTTTTTTTTACAAAGCAAGAGCAAGTTCTACAGAGGATTTTAAATAAATTAATTTGTGCCTTAGACCAAGACCACTTGGTATTTATGAAAAATATAGGCATCATCATTTTTATCATCACCATCATCATCAAGTCTAGCATTAGGGGTCAAGTACTCTGTTAAACATTAAAAATTTAAAAAAAGTCCTGGATTTCAAGGAGCTCATAGTCAAATATTGGAGATGAGAAATTTAGCAAGGAGGAGATTTCAATTAATGCAAATGAGACAAGACAAAAGCCAAACTTTGTTAATAGTAATAATGAAAGGGGAAAAAATATGTGTACATAGACTTACATATCATGCCCCCAAATCATCAGTGGTATGTTAGAGAGATGCTCTCCAGTATTATGGGAAATTGTGGACAATTTGAAGGTCATGCAGTGGGATAAACAGTTCTATTTGCTTATGATCACATTAAACTGACATTGTGACATATAGTCAGAATTGTCATAAACAGATCACTACACAGAATTAAACTAGAGTGTTAAATGTATTTTTATCTTATCCATACGTAGGGCATAACTTAATGTGTATAGATAAATAGCATTGCCCAGTATTCTGAAATAAATTATGATAAAATGAAGGGACTAAGAACACATCACTGGAAAAATCATTTTATTTGTGAAATGTGCTTTCAAAAGAGATTTAATAATGTGAACCACTGTGAGCTCAATAAGAGTATTGAGATAAATAGGAAACAAAGTGAAATAAAGGAAGAGATAGGTAAGTAGATGAAGGATTAATATGTGTCCATATTTACCTCTAAGAGACATATGTGACTTGGGTATATTTGAAAAGAATCCAACCAAAAATAAAATTTTAAATATTATTTTTAGAGTTAATATTAGAAAAAATACTAGTGTACTGCATTGTCAAGAATGTTACTCTTTGGAGGCATAGAAACTGATTTCCCATACTGTCTTTGACATTTTATGCTTGATGACCTAGAGCAAATCACTTAGCCTCATGCCCCAGTTTCTTTAAAATAAGGGAGTTGGACTAAATGAACTCTAAGGGGCCTTCTAATTTTAGTCATATGACCTTATGATCCCATGATCTGAGGAGGTGAGATAAGTTTTAATTCTCTTTATAGATAAAAGAAGTAACATTGATAAAGATGAGCATCACCTCTCTATCCATTGTAGCACTGGTGAAGTTTAGTCAGAGAAGGTAGTTGGGAGAATGGGTCACTGTGTCATTTATCATAAGGGAAAAGTTAGAAGAAGACTTCAGTGATTAAATAATTAAAGAAGTTATGGCAGAAGTTTTAAAAATAAAATGAGCATAACAAAGAGTCTACTATGTTAATTCATTAGAACTTGATGAATATTGATCAGTGTCAAGAGAAAATGAGAAAGGCTTCTGGAAAACTGGATGGATACTATAGGTAGGGCAATACATTGACAAAGGTTGTATATGATAAGCTAAAATGAATGGATTCTAATCCATGTTATTGGAAGAAATGACTACACAATGAGCTCTAAAGTACATTTGAATATTAAGGACACAATATTATATCAGGTATGGAAGGAGAAAGAAAGGTGAATGAAACTGGATGACTATGATCAAGAAGCTTAAAATTTTACAACAATCCATAGAACTTATAGAAAAGCAGAATTATAGTATATTATTTATTGGATGAGGATTCTGCCTTTTAAGAAGAAATGAGATTGGAAATGGAAGAGGGTGGGAAAATAGTGACAGTAGTCCAGGTAGTAGTCTTTAAATGAATTCCAGAATGATCAGTAAAGCAGATAATAGGCTTGTGACAGTAGTAAAAAATTTGAGGGTATTTATGGGTTATGTTGCCTCTGGGTAGATGGAATAACAATAAGATGCAACTATTAGTTAAATTTTAATTTTACAAATGATTTTTATCTCATTACAAAAGATAAAATATGAATGATAAAATTGACTTAGGGCACCACAGCAGCAACAACCAACATTCAGTGTTGGATATATCTCCCTTCCTCACCACCTTCTCTGTTCTTTGCTTAGACCCCTGTTTCAAAAAACTGGCATATTTAAAAGAAAAATTCGAATGTCTAGGGCATACTGGAGGAAGATATGCAAGCACTTCCATATATTAAGTTTGTCATGGCTCTGTCCTTCCATATATTGAGTTTTCATGTCTTTGTCCTCTTGGTTTTCTGTTGACTGCCAGAAGTCAGTCAGTTCTCACCATTTCCCTGAATTCTGCTACCTTTGTGAAGAGTTTGCCAGAGCTAATAAAAAGAAAATGAATCTGACTTTCAGAGAGAGCAGTGTCATTACTCAGCACCCAAGTCACTACTTTCTATTTTTAAATCATAAATGCTTTCTTCCAGGCCCCACAATAAATTAATAATAATTCACATTTATGAGAAAGAAATACATGTACCTTAGGGGCACATGAAATTTAATTAAAAGTATGTATTAAATAATTTGTTATGATCATCCCAAACCATATTGGGCTAATACTACATGCAAGATATTGTTTTAGGTGTAATAATAGCTATGTATATCATAGGAATGTTGTGAGGAACAAATGAGACAATATTTGTAAAGTCCTTTGCATACCACAAAGGGCTGTATAAATGTTGTTTTTTTGTTGTTGTCATCATTGTTGTCATTATCATCATCATTGTTAATCACTCAGAGGCAGATGGTACTGAAATGGATAGAGCCCTGGACCTGCAGTCAAGAAGAGTAGTGTTCAAATATGGCTTTAAATACTTACAGGCTATATGACCAAGACAAGTCACTTAACCACTATTAGCCTCAGTTTCCTCAACTGTAAAATGGAGATACTAACAGCACTTACCTTGTGGAGTTATTAAAATCAAATGAGATTAGATATTTGTAAAGCATTTAGTATAGTGCCTGACATATAGTAGGTGTTACATAATTGCTTATTCCCTTATTTTCCCTTAAGAAGTATGAAAAATATTCTAAATTGCTTCCTGGAATTTACAACCAAAATAGAGAATAAAGACAATCAGATAAGAAGTTCATTTATTGATGTACATTTAAAACAAAGTGAAAATAGGTGAAAAGGTGTATGGCAGAAAAGCAAAAAGATAAATGATTATTTGAATGGAGAAAGAAATAACAGGTTATGCCACAGGTTTAAAAGTCAGGACAAAGCAAGATTTGGAAAACCCTCCCTTTGACCTATGCAGCCTTTGAGAGCATAGAGAGAGCAGTGAATCATCTGTTTAAGAACACATAGATATCTGTTTTGAAGCTTGTTTTTCTGTGGAATAAATTAATGGTTGATTGAACGTGTACTATGTTCAAATCTGCAAAGAACATCTTGCATTTACTTTGATAATAAAAATTCTTCATACATGAGAGGACTATGCAGTTGCTTAAGTATCAGCCCTGCAAGAAGTTATTAGCAATTTAATGATTCTTTTGGCTTTTAGCAGAAAACATCCTCTTTATTATAATACTTCCTTTTCAGGATTTAAATATAAAATGCCAAAATGACTAAATTGCTCAGATCAAAAACATCATCCTCTCACCTGCATTCTATACATTTTGGGTATATCTCTGGAACTGAATGTAATTGCTGACATAGGGAATTCATGGAAATATAAAGTATCCCCAACAATTTTTACCAAATAATGAATTCTCATTCCAGAACCTTGAGCTTTTATGCTTGTCAAATCTAAGATATCTATATATTTTTGCTACTTTAAATTGTATGTCTACTCTGTTCCATTGATTTACCTTTCTATTTCTTAGCCAGTATCAGATAGTTTTGATAATTACTGCCTTATAACAGAATTTAAGATCTGGTGCTGCTAAACCTCTTTCCTTTACATTTTTCCATTGGTTATTTTGATATTCTTAATCTTTTTTTCTTCCAAAAGAATTTTGTCATTTTTTCTAGCTCAGTAAAATATTTTTTGATAATTTAATTGGGATGTGATTTAACCTCTATATTAATTTATATAAAATTGTTATTGTTATTATATTGGTTCTGCCTATCCGTGAATAATGAGTATTTCTCTAATTATTTAAATCTGATTTTATTGCTATAAAAGTTTTTTTTTTAATTTTTCTGTTTATGTACTTCCTGGGTTTGTTTTGGCAGCTGTACTCCCAGGAGTTTTATACTATCTAGAGTTATTTTTAATTGGGCACTTCTTACTATCTCTTCTTCCAGGGTTTTGTTGGTAATATTTAAGAATGTTGTTGATTTATGTGGATTTAATTTATATCCTAATGCTTTGTTAAAATTATTAACTGCTTCAATGAACTTTTTAGTTGAGTCTTTGGGATTTTCCAAGTATATCATTATATCATCCAGGGAAAGAAGGTTCTGGACATCCTCCAATGTGACGTCCTTGTATAGATCTTTCTGAGAATGGTTCAAGAGGCACCACTCCTCCTCAGTGAAGTCTACAACCACATCTTTGAATGTCACCAACTCCTCAGATGAGGGTCTCTGGGTCCCAGGAGACATTCATCTGATTCTGGGATCTCTCCTAGAAATAAACTTTGGTCATCTGAAAGCTGACCTGGCATCTGCATGTGCAGAGCTGGCTCCTAGAAGGCAGAGATATCTCAGCTCCCAGAAAGGAAGGCAGAGAGCTCCAGAAATATAAAGTATTAAGAGAGAAAGCATTACATGTGTTGGATATTTAAACCCCTCAATGCTTCATTCTTTTAGGGACACAAGGTGATATAAATGTAAACCCTTATTTAGTGAATGCTAGTTACTTTCCCAAATCTGATGCATTCTAGACAAACTAGAATTCACACATTAGAGCAAGTAACTGTTGAAATGTCATTCACTGAAAATAACCCTGACATGAGATGTTATGGAATAAAAGCAAAGCATTTCCCAGTGTAATTTTAAAAACAGAACTTTTTTTTTCCAGTTTTGAAAATATTCCTCTTCAAAGCCCTATGTGGAAATGGAAGCATGACCTTTCCACTGTGATTGATCAAGGTGTAAATTATGTGCAATAAAGTTCCATTATTTCATATTTATGCAAAATAAAGTAATTGAACAGACATACCATTAGATATTCAAATCATGAGAAAATCAAGGCGATTAAGACTAATCTGAATTTGTTTTATAATTCATGAGATCATGTTTAGAGTGATAAGAATAGAAATTAAAGCAGCCTCATTAGATTATAAGGCATACTTGTTTGTTAGAGACTGTATAATTGTAATGAGTTGGAATTCTTTACAAATGCAAATATGAATTCTCTGGTTTTTATTACAACAAATATGGTGAGAATTGTTAAAAAAAAGTATACATTACATTATTGTTACCATCCTACAAATCTTTCTTAAAACTGCTTGTTCAAGAATGCCTCAATAAAATTAGTCCCCTGCCTCCCCCAATCAAAATGTAATAGGAGGTGTAGGGCATACATTGCCTCTCTTTCACTGGTTGCAAATACCCACAGTATGATGGATCACAGACACACAACATAGAGCAGATGATCAAGGAAGATCTCATCTTTGGACATCTTCAGAACAGAAGTCATAGAAGTCACAAACTTAATGGCTATAGTTTCCTTCTCTTGACCTGTTCTTCCTCCCCCCTCCATCTGTTGAATTTGCAGTCTTCTCCATCTTTTAGACTGTTTCTCTTTCTGGAATCATAGTACTCCTCTATGCCTCTATGCCTTTGTAAACCTCCATAGTTTCAAATTTTGCTTTTCCATATGAATTAATATACTCCTTGTATTTATCATCCTCTTGACTGTGTCATTTTGTGTTCTGAGTTGAATAGCATCAAATGGATAGACAACCAGCTCAAAATATTTAGATTAAAGAAATCTTCTTTGACTATGTAGACAAAATTGGGTATATATTCATCAATTCCCAGATCAAGGGACTGAGGGGGTCATCAGTCTTTCAGAAAACTCCAAATCCCAAGTCACTATCATGTAATTGATTTGTATATATCTTGTGGATACAGCAACCATTTCAGAAAAGAAGGAAAGGAGAAAAGAAGACAATACAAAATAGTTAGAGTACAAAAAGTTGCTTGCTTGATTTTTTTGTTTTTCTTTGTTTTGTTGAAATAAGGCCAAATGGAATAAGAGCACAAATGCCTTATTTGCTACAGGTCTGTTTTTTGCCTGGTTGTGTCAGTCTTAAACTCTCATGCCATTTGTAAAAAGAAAATATAATCACCCTGAGGTCAAAGATCTCTTCTTTTCCTGTATATTAAGCATTATTTGATTGCTTACTTGGAATGCTTAATGAATCTAGTTCTCTCCCTATTCACATTGTCTTGAGAGTCTATAAAAATAATCTTAGGCATGTTTAGGTTTCTTCATGGCAGGGAGAAAGAATTGCTATGCTTTCCCACTGCTCAAATATTCCTGGAGCAAGATGCCACCATGGGACAGTGGCCAAACATTTCCTCTATGTAAAATGGTTAGAGGTCTTAAGGGGAGGGGGCTAGCATCTGAATAGGAAGGGATGCTGGAAGCACATCACCAGCCATTTTCGTCTAGTTTCTAGATAGGAAAGTACTTGTTTGCAGCAGCTCATTTCTCTTCTTCCTCAATGAATTTTTGTGCAATGACCCAATTTGAAGGTAAGATATATTCTCTTATAAATGATAGTTCCCCCCACACATGTGGAAAGAATAAAACTGATCAAATTTTAGACTGCAATGATTTGGATTTATTGGAAAAACAACTTAAATGCACTAGCTAATTGTCTAGTTTTCCTTTTGCTGTGAAAAGGTTAATCAATTAAGATTTTGTGCATTTCACTAGAAATAGATAGGTATTATCATTAACTTTATTTAATGGGTAGAATATATAGAGAGTGAGTTCTTTCTCTGATGTTAGCAGCTTATTAGACAAGGGGAAAAGCCCAATTTCTAAAAAAAAAATCTCATTGGGCTTGCTATACCCCAAGTTTAGTTGAAGTCAGAATTTCTTGGAATTTTAGCTTCTGGTCATGAAATTTCCTACAATGCTGAAAAACACACAACAATTATGTAATTTTGCTCATAAAAGAGAGTTATTGGCAATTACTAAGCAAATGGACCATGAAGGGAAAACTAAAACTATGATAAATATACTGACGTAGGAAGCTGAACTAATAAGCACATGGGTTATTAAGGGTAAAATGCAATATCATATCAGTAAACCATACAGTTCTCTAACACTCAGATACTTAAACTGATCTGTGATCTCACTGAAATGAGTAGATTACAATTATGTAGATTATGCCCCATTTTGTCACTAACTAGAAGGGAAGAAGGAGACAGGGAAGGATAAAAAAAGGCCTCTTGAAGACAAAGGTCCTCCTATTTCATATCTTATTTTTAGTTTAATCAGGTCACATAAAAAAAAACATATGAGTTCCTGTTATAACTCAAAAGTACCTCAGCTTCATCCCCTAGGGTCATGTAACCTATGGTTAGATACTTTGTCAGTAAGTAGTTTAGTTTGGAATGAAGACAATGTTAACCATTTATGATAACAGAAAGCTCCTAACAAATCCAGTCCACATTATTCCCTAGGTATCACCAGATTGAGTCAAAAAAGACTAATTCCTTTTCACATTAGATGGTTGCCTCATTCAATTTTGTGAACAATTTTAGGGATAGATAAGAATTAGGTCCATATCCATATGTGCAGGACTTTATTAGTTGGAAGATACAGATTTTCCAGGAACAGTGTGGAGCTGATGGTAACTTGAAACAAAGGAACATTGTGTTTAAAGGAAAAATAATGATGAAATAAACAAAGGTAAATAAGGGCAGGAGTATGAAAATCAGAACAATCTATTTCTAGAAAGATCCAATAAATTGTTCCGGTTAATGACAGTGTAAAAATTTTCTCCTTCCTCCCTTATCCTTTTTATGAAAATACATCACATGCTAGGCTACATCAGAAAATTCTACCTATTTAAACTGAAATTATTAATAATAATTCAAAATTATAATTTTATTAAAATAATAATAAATAAATGAAAAAGTTCTCCTTGTTCCATATCATCTTGTACTGACTTTTTTCTCTCTATTGCAGCTTTAGTACAATTCTATGAGGAATTAATAGACTCAAGGCAGATATACTAATTCCATAAAACTCTCTAGATAAAAGTTACATGAAGAGAGTGATATTTTTAGGTCAAAGATGTGTGGTGAAAAAAAAGTTATGATGAATTAGACAGGTTATATGCTTCAGTGCCATTCATTTGTTTTTGTAGCGCTAATATGTTATAGGGCTATCATATGAAAGGATTTAAGCCTACAAAAGAAGGAAACTTGTTGATACTTTTTGTCTAACACTTTCATTTTACATTTGAGGAAATAGGTTGAGAGGCTGAGTAGTATCCAGAATTACAGAGGTGCCTACTAAGAACGGTATCAGCAATTTGAACCCAGGACTTCCAATTCCAAATATAATGTTTGTTTGTTTGTTTTTTTAATCCCAATAGGGCTTCATGCTAAATATCACCAAATTGTTCAACATTTATAATCAATGTGGAGAAAATATGTCCACATTTGAAATATCTATATGGCTAACATCTATTTCAATTCTAATTCCAGTAACTATGACTTTTGAAAAATAGTATGATTAGATGAAGTATAAAAAAAAACTTTATATTTATCATTTTACCTCTTTTTTATTTTTTGGTTTACCACTTTAGGAGATTCACAAAATCTCTTCATTTGTTCACAGCACATTATTATTTCTTTTCTATATCTTTCTTTTTTGTTACTTTAAAAACATATCTTCTTTTGTTTGCCTTATTGAGAGCTGAACATTAAACTTGTTGTCAGCCCAAGGGTTGTTTCACTAACATAACTGATTAGTATCTTTGCAAAATCCTAACCCCTCTTTGATCCTTTGGAATCTCTGATTTTATTGTTACCATGATAAAAAAGACTTATTGAGGAGAGAGGAAGTAAAAAGGGAAACATGCACATATATTGTTTTTATATAACTGAATGAAAGTGCTAGATCGATGACAAACTAGAGAATTATCATTTAGGCCATTATGTTTTTCATAGTTGGTTTTATTATTATGATAATCTAAAATACTGTTGTAAAATTTATTCATTTAGAGGAATAGGTTGATATACCACTTTTGATGATTGAAAAAGTGTTTTATGTAAATAACTTTTTAAAAATGATTTTACTAGGTGCAAATGTCTTTCAAGGGCAACATTGAAATAGGCAAAGTAGGAGCAAGCAATGCATTTGTTTAGGGAGTTCATTAAACAAATGGCATACAGTAGTCATATTGTCTTCTAGCACAAAATTTTGCCCTAAACATACTAAAAATTAGGCTCATATTTAAATATAATACTATGTTGGAGGAGGGAATTAGTTGAATTTAAGTTACATTTACATAGGAATTAATGATTTATAGTCCTTAAAATTTGGCATATGTGTTAATTATTGTCCTGTGTTGCTTTTTTGCTATGGAATGTTTCAGTTAATACCATAACAATGATATAACAGTGCCATCATCTCAGGAAAAATGTAAATTTATGGATACAATACAATCTTGGTACAATTTTGTATCTGGTGATTCAATATTAATTTTTATTATTTTGTTTTTTTTAGCTTTTTAAAAATCAATAATCAGGCTAAATATTATGGAGGGTTACACTGGAATAAAGTTGTAATATACAGTGATAAAAGACAGTTCAATCTCATTATGGTTCACAAAAATCATAGTAATAAAGACTTTTTTTTTCAATTGTACTAGAGATTTTAGAATGCTTTCAAGAAGTGCTCACCAATGAAGTGAAGGAAAAAAAGGCACTATGCCCTTACACTGGGGAGAGCTGGCTTAAGGAGCTTAATAATGTTCCAAATTTGGTTATATTTTGAGGATTCATGCCAGGAGATCCATTTAAAGCACACTTTCCTGTGTTGTCATTTAGGTCAAGTGAAATATTTCAAAAAAGGCCATGTATAATAGGTACCTTTGCTTTCTTTCCTCTAACTTTCTTCTTAACCCATTACAATCTGCCTTCTGACCCTATTATTCCACGGAAACTACTCTCTCCAAAGTTATTAATGATCTGTTGGTTGTCAAATCCAATGGCCTTTTCTCAAACCTCTTTCTTTTTTGAGATCTCTAAAGCCTTTGACACTGTCACTCTCTATCTCCTCCTTGATGCTTTCTTTTCTCTAGGTATTTGGGACATCACTCTCTCCTGGTTCTCATCCTACTTACCTGACTGCTCTTTCTCTATTTCAGTTGCTGGATCCTCTTCCCAATAACATCCTCTAATCATAGGTGTCCCTCAGAGTTCTGTCCTGGATCTTATTCATTGCCTGCAGTGCTCTCCCTCTTTCACCTCAACTACAGACCTTTCTGACTTCCTTTAATTCCCAACGAAAATCCCATCTTCTACAGGAAGGCTTTCCTAATACTACTTAATTCCAATGCTTTCTATCTTTTACTTATTTCCTATTTATCATGCATTTAGATTGCTTTGTATGTATTTGTTTGCATGTTTTTTTTTCTCCCATTAGATTATAAGCCTCTAGAGGACAGGGATTGTCTTTTGCTTCTTTTTGTATCTTTAGTGCTTAGCACAGTGCTTGACATATAATAGGCCCTTAATAAACATTCATTGGTTAATTTTGCCTATCTACTTTTTTTTAGAATAAAACAAATAATAGAAAATAATTCATTTCATTTATGTAAAATATATGCTGAAATATTGGAATATGAATATCTATCAATCTACTTGTCTGTATGTATTTATATACATAACCATATGTGTGTATATGCACACATGCACACATGTATTTGATGCTTTAGTTTTCAACTTCCCTTTATAGCCTGGTCTGGAATTATTCTGATCTACTCTATATTCTCACCATTCTAGTTTACTTATCATTCCTTGAATGTGCATTGAACTTTCTCACCTCCAGTTACTTAGCCTGTACTATTCTCTCCGTTCTTTCACAATTTCTTGAAATTTTTCACATAATTTATGACCATGTCTTCCATGATGCATTCATTGATTGCCTGCAGTCAGAGAAAATTTCATTTTCCTCCACATTCCTGCAACACTCCATTTAATTTTCTTCTACATTCTAAAGATATGTCCAGATATCTTTCCTCCTACTTACATTTGACTGTCAAAAACATAAGAATATGCTTTGAGTTTTGTATTTCATATCTGACTATGTAAAATGTAAGTCTTTTTCCCCCCAATATTGTTGCTAAATCATACTTGTGGCCAAGTTTCAGTGAAATTTGCTTCTTAAAAATGATCATATATCAATGTTTATTTTGAGGTACAACTGTAATCTCAAGTAAAATAAAAGTTCAAGATCTTATTAAATCTGTTACATTGACATCATCATGGCACTTAATAATCAGTACATAATGTGATTTAAATGGAATATTGACTATTTTAAAAATAAAAGAAGAAATAAATCACATATTTATATAACCATATTTAATATTATTATAGGAACTGGTGGGGGAAAAGAAAATAATGCCATAATTTAAAATATTTTTATTGTATTCTTAAAGATACCTGCCTATATATTGAAAACTATTTCTAAAACTGAAATAAATATTAATTACTATGGGTTAGTTTCATTTTATCAATGCAAAATAGTTATGTATATATGATTATATTTATCTTAAGCCTCTTCAAAGCATCCTTGCTGATTCATGACTTGTATTTTAGATGGCATAAATGTTATATTCTTGCCTTCCAGGTGAATTGAGCTTGTAGATAGCCTGAATCTGTCAGCATGTTTTTGATAAGAAGTAGTTTTCAGAAAGTTATTTTTCCCTTCTATTTCTCTTCAGCAGATGATTCTTAAATACACACACACACACACACACACACACACACACACACACATATATATCCTCTCTGGAGATAATTAATCACAGTGGGAGTATAAGACATAATTATTTGAAGTTACACAGATCCTTTAAAATATTGTCTCAGATAATTTCAAAATGTGACCTAAATTTCAACTCATATTCTTCCCCCTCCTCTTTTTTTTCTGGTGAATATACTCTCTGACTACTTACAGAGAGAATTTGAGGTGAGTTATATGTTTTTCTGTAACACCATCCAAGATTAAAAGTTCTTATAAAACTAGAACAAAGTATAAAATTAAGCAATTATATACTTAATTTAGTAAGCATACAACTACCTAATTTTGTCTTGAAAGTGACTTTGTGGAAATTGCTGGAAAATTTAAATAATCTGATCCCTCGAATCTATTCTATCCTATGAATGTGATCCAATATATCATCTTTAATGTCAAAATTCACTAGCTAATTGCTCATTTTTTTTCATTTTCTTTGGCATTATAGCTATAGCTTTTGAATATGACTATTCTATGTTTTCTCTTAGCTAAGTCAGATTCTTCTTTTATCAGTAACCTAAAAATTAACTAAGAAAGAATTTTTTGGGGTTTTGTTTTTTCTTTTTGTATTTGATGTTTTTTCTTTTTCTTTTTTTTTAAACTTGATATAAGTCATAGTTCATTGTACAAAGCTATTGCCTTATACCGCGTGCAACTCAGACTCATGCCTTGAGGACTAAAACCTTAACAAGGTCTCACTGCCCTACCCTTTTTACAAGATACTCCATAAAAGGAACAGGGGGAACAGAAACAGGTATGCCAGAAAGATGTGGCAGAATTCAGACCCAAGTCCTAACATTAGTGTCCTTTTTCTCTGAGTAGATGATCTTTATCCTATCACAAACCTCCCATGAGAAAAATCAAAAGAAGCTCCCCACTTATGGAACATAACACCACAAGGTCACAAGTTTGCCTTCTACACCAACTGTACATAAGGAAACAGTTTCACCAGTAAACCTGGTCCAAACTAAGGCCCATACTTGGCTCAGGGCTCTCTGCAACAGTGGTTGGAGACTAATATTTGTTCCCATTATTTAGCATCTCTCTTTTTTTATATATGTTTAATAAGCATTTATTTATTTATTTATTGAATTATTTAAATTAATTTATTTTGATTTATCAACAATCACTTCCATAAACTTTTGAGTTTAAAATTTTTCTCCCCCTCCTTCCCTACCACCCTCCTCCAAGACAGTGCACAATCTGATATAAGCTATACATATACATTCCTATTAAACATATTTTCACATTAGTGATGTTGTAAGTAAGAAGTAGAACCAATAGGAGGAACCACCAAAAAGAGGAAACAACATTCGACAGAAGAAAAAATAAATAGCAAATAGTATGCTTCGATCTTCATTCAAACACCATAGTTCTTTCTTTGGATGTGGATAGCATTTTCCATCATGAGGCCTTTGGAGATGTCTTAGATCCTCGTATTTCTGGGAAGGGTTAAGTTTATCAATATTAGTCATCTCACAACTTGGCTGTTATTGTGTACAATGTTCTTCTGGTTTTGCTCACTTCAATCAACATCAGACCATACAAGTCTTTCTGAAGTCAGCCTGTTCATCATTTCTTATAGCACAATAGTAGTCCATTACATTCTTATACCACAATTTGTTCAGCCATTCCCCAATTGATGGGCATCTTTTCAATTTCCAATTCTTTGCCACCACACAAAGAGCTGCTATGAATATTTTTGTACACGTGGGTTCATTTCCAATTTGTATGATCTCTTTGGGATATAACCCTAGAAGAGCTGCTGCTGGGTCAAAGGATATGCACATTTTTATAACATTTTGGGCATAGTTCCAAATTACTCTCCAAAATGGTTGGATCATTTCACAACTCCACCAAAAATGTATTAGTGTTCCAATTTTCCCACATCTTCTCCAACATTTATCATTTTCATGTTTGGTCATCTTGGCCAATCTGATATGTATGATGTGGTACCTCAGAGTTATTTTGATTTGCATTTCTCTGATCCATAGTGATTTAGAGCATTTTTTCATATGACTATAGATGGCTTTAATTTCTTCATCTGAGAACTGCCTGTTCATATCCTTTGACCATTTACCAATTGGTGAATGACTTGTATTCTTATAAATTTGACTTAATTCTCTATATATTTTAGAAATGAGACCCTTATCAGAGAGACTGGCTGTAAAAATTCTTTCCCAATTTTCTAATTTTCTTCTCATCTTGGTTGCATTGGCTTTGTTTGCGCAAAATCTTTTCAAATTAATGTAATCAAAGTTATCCATTTTGCTTTTCATAATGTTCTCTGTCTCCTGTTTGGTCATGAATACTTCTGTTCTCCATAAATCTGATAGGTAAACTATTCTTTGCTCTCCCAGTTTGCTTACAGTATCAGCCTTTAAATCTAACTCATGAATCCATTTTCACTTTATTTTTGTATATGGTGTGAGATTTTGATCTATGCCTAGTTTCTGCCATACTGTTTTCAAGTTTTCCCAACAGTTTTTGTCAAAGAGTGGGTTCTTCTCCAAGAAGCTGGTGTCTTTGGGTTTATCAAATATTAGATTATTATAGTCATTGACTACTGTGTCTTACATACTTAACCTATTCCACTGATCCACCACTCTATTTCTTAGCTATTACCAGCAGTTTTGATGATTACTGCTTTATAATACAATTTAAGATCTGGAATGGCTAGGCCACCTTCCCCTGCATTTCTTTTCATTAGTTCCCTTGATATGTTGGACCTTTAGTTCTTCCATATGAATCTTGTTATTATTTTTTCTAATGCTATAAAATAATTTTTTGGTAGTTTGATTGGTATGGCACTGAATAAGTAAATTAGCTTAGGTAGAATTGTCATTTTTATTATATTAGCTCAGCCTACCCATGAGCAATTGATGTTTTTCCAATTATTTAGATCTGACTTTATTTGTGTACAAAGTGTTTTGTAATTGGGTTCATATAGTTCCTGGGTTTGTTTTGGGAGGTAGACTCCTACATATTTTATAATGTCTAGAGTAAGTTTAAATGGAATTTCTCTTTCTATCTCTTGCTGTCAGCCTTTGTTGGAAACATATAGAAATGTCTATGATTTATGTGGGTTCATTTTATAGCCCGCAACTTTGCTAAAGTTGTTTATTATTTCAAGCAGTTTTTTTATTTGATTCTCTAGGATTCTCTAAGTATATCATCATGTCATCTGCAAAGAGTGATAGCTTTGTTTCATCTTTGTCTCTTCTAATGCCTTCAATTTATTTTTCTTCTCTTATTGCTAAAGCTAACGTTTCCAGTAAGATATTGAACAACAGTGGTGATAATGGACATCCTCGTTTCACCCATGGTCTTACTGGAAATGCTTCTAGCTTGTCCCCATCACATATGATGCTTGCTGAAGGTTTTAGGTAGACGGTATTTATTATTTTAAAGAAGACTCCATTTATACCTAATTTCTCTAGTGTTTTTAATAGGAATGTGTGTTGTATTTTGTCAAAAGCTTTTTTTGCATCTATTGAGATGATCATGTGTTTTCTGTTAGTTTTGATATTATTTCTTTGTCTATGGTGCCTTTTAGCAGAATGCAGTTTCCTTCCTTATCTCTTTTAATAAGATCTATTTTTGCTTTTGCTTTGTCTGAGATCAGGACTGCTACTGCTGCTTTTTTTTTTTCAGCTGAAGCATACTATATTCTACTCCAGTCTTTCACCTTTACCCTGTGTGTGTCCCTTTGTTTCAAATGTGTTTCCTGTAAACAACATATTGTAGGATTATGGTTTTTAATCCATTCTCCTATCTGCTTCCATTTTATGGGAAAGTTGATCCCATACACATTCACAGTTAAGATTACTATCTGTGTCTTTCTCTCCATCCTTCCCTTCCCTGTTTATGTTTTTCTTTCTCTTTTCTCCTTTTCCCTCCTTTCTAGTGTTTTGCTTTTGACCAATGCCTCACTCAGTCCCTCCTCCCTTCTATTAGCCCCTTCCCTTTTCTTCCCCTTTACCCCTACTACTTCTTCCCTCCCTTCTATTCATCCTCCCTTTTCTTTCCCCTTTTCCCACCTACTGCCTATGGGGCAAGTTAAATTTCTATGCCTAACTGTTTATGTTATCCCTTCTTCAGCCAAATCTGATGAGAGTAAGGTTCAAACAATGCTCATCTCCCTCCCTTCTTTCCCTCTGCTGTAATAGGTTTTTGTGTCTTTTCCTGAATGTAATTTGCCCTTGTCAGGCTCCTCTTTTCTCAGTACATTTTCTTAGATCAGATTAATGCACTTACTTGGATCCATTTAACATGCTTGATTAATTTTTTTTAGCATTACATCAAAATCAACTAATGTCCATCCCCCTTATGTATACTCTTTTAACGTGGTGTAGTAACAATACAGTTCTCAAGAATTACAAGTGTCATCTTCCCTTGTAGGAATGCAAACAGTTTATCCTTATTAACAACATATTGTATCTTTCTGTCCCATTTGCCTCTTTATGTCTCTCTTGAGTCTTGTATTTGAAGATCAAATTTTCTGTTGAACTCTGGTCTTTTTATCAGGAAGGTTTGGAAGTCCCCTATTTCATCAAATATTCGTCTCCTCCCTTGTAAGATCATGCTCATTTTTGCTGAGTAGTTGATCCTTGGTTGTAATCCAAGCCCCTTTGCCTTATGGAATATCATGTTTCATGACCTACAGTCTCTTAATGTAGAAGCTGTTGTGTAATTCTGACTGTGGTTCCATAATATTTAAAGTGTTTCTTTCTGGCTGCTTGCAGTATTTTCTCTTTAACCTGGTAATTTTGGAATTTGGCTATTATAGTCCTTGGTGTTTTCAATTTGGGATATCTTTCAAGAGGTGATGGGTGGATTCTTTCCATGGCTATTTTACTCTCTGTTTCTAGGAACTCAGGGCAGTTTTCCTTTATGATTTCCTGAAAGATACTGTCCAGGCTCTTTTTTTTTTCATCTTCATTTTCAGGTAGACCAATAATTTTTAAATTGTCTTTCCTGGATTTATTTTCCAGGTAAATTGTTTTACCAATGAGGTATTTTACATTTTTATCTATTTTTTTCAATTTTTTGTTTCTGTCATAGATCTCTCATAGAGTCATTATCTTCCATTTGTCAAATTCTAATTTTTAACAAATTGCTTTCTTCTATTAGATTTTGTACCTCTTTCCCCATTTGGCCAATTGTATTTTTAGGGACTTGTATTCTTCAGTGTACTTTTGTTTTTTTTCCAGTTGACCAACTGTAATTTTTAAGGACTTGTTTTCTTCAGTGTACTTTTTTTCCAGTTGGCCAATTGTATTTTTTTAAGGATTCTTTTACCTCTCTCATTTGACTTTTAAAATCCTTCTTGAGCTCTTCTAAGAAGGCTTTGTGGGCTTCAGACCAGTTCACATTACCTTTTGAGATTTCAGAAGTGGGTTTGTTATCAATGTTGTCCTCTTTAGAATTTCTGACTTGATCTTCACTCTTCTCATAATATGAATCTGTGGTATATTTCTTTTTACTCATGGTGTTTACTTATTTCCTGGTCTTTAAAGTGAC
Source organism: Vombatus ursinus (assembly GCF_900497805.2). Lineage (NCBI taxonomy): Eukaryota > Metazoa > Chordata > Mammalia > Diprotodontia > Vombatidae > Vombatus > Vombatus ursinus. The sequence goes on from NW_020950792.1 coordinate 11,866,839, forward strand.
TGAGCTCTCCTGCTGGGGAGCAGAGGGCAGTGACCCAAGCTTCTTATGTTGGTAGCTTTGGGCCTGGTCACTGTCTTTGTGTGCTGTGGCCCCTGATATTGGCAGTTGGAGGCTGTCGGGTTCCGTGACTACCTTTTTACTCCACCATCTTGGCTCCTGGAAGTGGAAGTCTATATAGCATCTCCTGTTTCTTTCTCTATTTCCTTATCAATCAGTCATGGGGCCATGTTAGAGAAAATTATCTCCAACTCAACCTTCAACTCATGTTCTCTTATCCTTATCTTCCTCAACCCTAACCCAACAATGTTTTAATGTAATCTTGCTTCCACTGTCTACTGTACCCTCTGGAATTACCATTTCAGAATATTGTAACTTTATGAATTTTTACTGGCTATCCCCCATGCCTGAAATTCTCTTCCTCCTAATCTTGACCTCCTAGATTCTCTCATGTCTCAGATAAACATCCACCTTCTGCAAGAAATCTCTCCTGGTCCTCCTTAATATTAATGCTTTCAGTCTAAGATTATCTCCAATTTACCCTGAATATGTCTTCTTTGCACATTACTCTTTGCATGTCATAGGTCCTCCATTCATTAACTCTCAATATAGCTTGCCTTCCCTAATGGCACTACATCTTTGGCTATCCTCTATCCAATATAATTTTTTATCACACTATCTGACACTCCCTGGGTGGGGGAGTTGGAATACCATTTGTTCCCCAGAATCACTTGTAGATGTTCATTTTACTCCCATCACTCAACACAATAAAATGACTCCTATGAGATAAACATAATCAAAATTTAGTACTCAATCCAAATCACAGTAGTTGTAATCCCCAATTCATTTTCTATCATTTCTCAAAGATTTTCAGTATCTGCCTCACTGTCTTTTACCCCATTCAATCTCTTACACTTGTTGTGTGTTTATATAGATGCTCCCTCATATTTCCTAAATTCCAAAATCCTCAACCTCCTTACATCTCAAAATCAACTTTTTTACTCCAACTTAGCCAAATATATATATGGTCATACAGCAGATCTCGTCATTACCCACAAGTCTTATATATCCCCAATGAGAAATCCTAACATTACATTATCTGACCACAAACTCAGTCAACAATAATTAAAAGAAACAAACAAAAAAGAAATTGAGGGAATAATCACAATTATCTTTTTTGATTATGATATAGTGATGTACTTAAAGAACTCTTAGGAGTTAACTAAAATTAACTCAAGCAATTAATAACTATAGAAATTTGTAGATAATGAAATAAATCCACAGAAACCATCACCTTTTCTATGTGGTACCAATATAATTTAATTGGAAGAGACTGAAAAATTCCATTGAATATTACTATACAATGTTGTAACTGTAAGTCTACCTTCAAATATACACATAAGAATTATATGAATCCAACTATAAATAACTGTTTGCAGAAATAAAGACAGAGCAAAAGAATTGGAAACATGTTAATTTCCCCCATGAGTAGGACAAATTACTATACAAATGAGAATGCTACCTAAATCAGTTTACTAATTCAATTTTTATTATCTTAAAATGAAGATACTAAAGGATTTCTGTATAGAAAAAAGAAAAATAATGAAATTCACACAAAAGAAAAATGCATAGAATCTCAAGAGAAATAATAAAACATTAGAAATAAATGGTATTTCACTGTGTCAGAAATAGAACTATAGTGCAAAGTGATAATTATCAAAACAATTTGTGATTGATTAAAAATAGATCAATCAGAGGAACAGGTGAGGTATATAACCTACAGAAGGAAATGTATCTAATAGCATTGTATTCAATAATCAGAAAGACTCCAGCTACTGAGATAAGAACTGTTTTTTTTAATTAAAAAAAACTCTTTTGAAAAGAGGGTGACCATAAAGGAGAAATTTGCTTATATTAAGAAAAGCTCCAAATGAGTACTTAACTGAGATATGAAAAGTTACACCCTAAACAAATTAGAGAAACATGGGAAAGCAATTCATATTAGATTTATCAATAGGAGAAATGTTCATATTCAAAAATAAGGAATATAGAGTATCACAGAAGATATAATGTATAATTTTGATTACATAAAAGCAAAAGTTTTCATGCAAGCAAATCCAATAATTCTTAGACAAAAGGGAAACTATTAAGGGTGGAAAACCTTTGTAGCAAGTTTCTGCAATAATGACCTCATTTCTAAGAGATATAAGAGCCCAATTCAAATTTATAAGAATATTAATTATTTACCAATTGACGTTTGGTGTAAAGGCAGTTCTTGGTCTAAAGGTCTACTTTGTTTAACTGTAGTTCTTAATGGAAGAATCCCAAGCTATATATAGCATAATGAAAAAGATGCTCCAAATCACTACTAATTAGAGAAATGGAAATAAAAATAATTTAGGAATTCTATCTCACATCCATCAGATTGGTGAAGTTAATTAAAAAGGAAAATGATAAATGTTGGAAGGACTAAGGGAAAACAGACACATATGCAATTTTTTTAAGCATCAGTAGATCCACAAGGAAAAGACAAACAGATGAAAGGAGAAATTACTGAGAGCTAAGAAATCAGAGAAAAATCTTAAAGAGGAAATATGCCAACAGTATTATAAAATTGAAGACTGATGAAGAATAAGAAAAGAATTGAGAAATTAGAGGTTAATAAAGACATTTGAGGGAGTAGTTTCATTAGAATGACAGCTGAGATGGTGATCAAAGTCAGATGTCAAGGAGCTAAGGGGTAATTGAGAGATGAAGAAGTGGTGATAGTCAATGAAGAATATTGTTTTGATGGTGATGGTGGTAGTGATGTTTTTAGAGTTATAAGAAATACTTAAACCATTAAGGTGTATGTGGTGTTCAAGTAGGACTAGTGCCTCTAGTGTGAGGGTTTGCTTAGCTCTTTTCCAGGTGACTCATCCATCTTTGATGTCCACCTATCATCTAACTCTCACCTGTAGCTGCAAGAAACTATAGCATGTGCTTGCCATGATAGGAGGGAATCTTATTCTGTGGTCAACACACACACACACAATGTACAAAAATTTTTACAAGATGATTCCACTCACTATAGGTATATGGAATGTGTGCAGACTCATGGGCAACACAAAATTCAGTATACTCTCCAGGGACATCCAAATATATGATGAGGTTGATGCACTCCAGAAAACCATGTATTCAGCTCTGACTTTATTAAGCTTGCCTTCATTTGCCAATCTTGTTTCACTCAGGGCTTCTATTTGCATGTGGTACTTGCTGAGTTCTCTTTCAAAAACAGCTGTTATTCTTTCATGTCTATTGGATTGTGTGTTGTGCATGAGTATGAACACATTTCCAGTTATCTTGAACTATATATTGCCACTGGACTTCAATGACTCTGGAAGAGAAAGCAAGGTTGATGACTTTGCACACCCCTCCACTTAAATCCGATTCACTTGCATGTCATGGCATCACCTCCCTGATGTCATTGTTCTTTTTGAGAACAAAGCAGAAACAATACCCAACATTGCATGGACCAATACTGAGTTGAATTGTCTTTGTAAAAATTTTGCATATTTTTTTCTGTGTGTGTGTTGTAACTACAGGATGGCATCCCCATGGCAAGCAGACAATTTTAGGGCACCTTTTCTAACCACTTCCTCACACCAGGAAGTAAGCAGTTTGGTCCTTAAAAAAAGTTACTCAGACATCCAAATGGGTGCAAAACCACAGTGTACCATCAGTCCAGTGAAAAGCCAACATCTTGGACTGGCTATGTGCAGGGTTGTAACTATCATTCCCAATATATTCACACCTGCTGCTTCATCCTTTACCAATTGCCACAGGATTTCAAGATAGGCAAAATAGCAATATAGTAAAATAATAACCTGGTAAAATAATGAAATAGTTAAATAGTAAAGTAGTAGGTGATGGATGATGTGTTAATTTGTACATTAATTGGATTTAAGGATGGCAGAGTTGTGCAAAGTCCTCAGACTCACTCTTTCTTCCAGAGCCATTGAAGTCCTATGGCATGACAGAAGTCAGGATGACAGGTGATGACCTGAGATGCAGTGGATGATCTTGGTGTCTTAGATATCTGACCAAACTCTAAAAGCTCTACAGCACCTGCTTCCACTGCCTTCATGGCCTATCAGAACAAATTTTTCTCATCTACTCATTCTACTGGGGGAAGTCTTCCCATTATTGGGATAGACAATAGCTTTGAGGTCCTTTCAAATTGGTTTAGCATTCTGCCAAGATGTTTTTACCAGGGTCTGGTTACTGAGCATGAGCTTCTTGGAGCCACAGGTGAAACTTGACAAGTAGGCATCAAATGTGGATGAGAAGCCTTGAAAAGAGCTCAGCAAGCACTCACACAGGAGGTGCTAGTCTTCTCTGAGCACTCCACATATCCTAAGTGATCCTGAGCAATCACTAGACTGCTGTTTGGTGATTAGCCACTGGCTCTAAACAAGATCAAGTGAGAGTACACATAGGTTCAAGGATAATCTGTTCCTACTAGTGGGTAAGTAATGTAAATATCATATCTGAATTATAGTGATGAAGCAGTAGAATCACCTTTATATAAAAAGATATAAAAGGAACAACATTAAAGTGAAAACAACAACAAAAATACAAATGTCTGAAAGCTAAAGTTGAATCCCAAAGGCCATCATACATGTAGAAGTTAAGTGTCTTTATAGGAACTATACTAATTTCTGTACCTCTGCATTGGCAAGGAAATAGAAAGTTAGCTGAGTCAAAAAAAAATTGTCACAAGAATATGTATTACAAAGTGAAAGTAAACAATATGAGTAATTATGTATGAAGAAACATTCAGCATCTCAGTATGCCCTTTAGGAGTTCTATGCAAACCAGAAACACAAAGCAAGCTATTGAGAATAATTCGTCATAAAATGAGTTCAGAATGCTTGATAACTGGGTTTAAAATATTCACCAAATCAAGTTGAAAAAGATTTAATAGATTTTCAGACTTTATTTGGTCATTGGAGGAAAATCAAACAGAGTTAAAATGCAACACAGACTAAATCATATTAATATTTTTGGAAGAGATTTGCAGCAAAAGGTACTTGGACACCCATTGATACTTTCCAATTCAACAGGGCCCACATGTTTGCTTTCGTGTATGTGGTACTGATTTGAATACTTAAATAAACACATTGCCAGGTTAGATTCAATGTGGAAAATAAAATGTAGATGCGACTGAATTATTTTGGCAGAAAAAAAATTAAGGCAGCATAAATGTTTAAACAGACTTCAAAAATAGGTTTGACTATCCAGTTTACCTGGGTGAGTAGATATTCTTAAAGCTGTTAATGTCCTTTTGTCCATTCATCAATTGTCTAGATGGCAAAAGTGGGTGCATGAGGTTACCCCTACTTTTGAATGATGCCTAAGTCTTCTTGTTTCTGCCTGGCTATTGTATTCAAACATCATAATATTCAGACAAGACAATACCCCAAATGGAACATTTTCTGAAAGATGTTAAGGGAGACAATCAACAATCACTTATTAAATGCTTATTATATATCAGACACTGTTTGAAGTGCTGGATACACGTGGAAAAAAAGACAAAAATGTTGCCTCTCTTTTTAAGAGATCACATTTTAATGAGAGGGAAACAATGCATGAATAATTGTTTGTGTGTGCGTGTGTGTCTATACATACACACATCTTTATGGGGATACCAAGAGACAGACAAAGAAACTGAAGAACTGATTTGGAAGATAGATTGCAAGGAACAGGATGGAAGCCAACAAATCACAGAAGGCTAGTAGATTACAGATTATGTGGAAAGGAGTAAACTATAAGTAGACTAGAAAATTAAAAAAGGTTTGGGAAAAGTATTTTGTGTCAAAGAACTTTATTATGTAAGATCCTAGGGTCAATAATGAGCTACTGTACTTTATTAATTGTGGGAGGGCATGGTCATATCTACTCCTCATTTTAGCAGCTAAGTAAAAGATAAATTGCTACAGAGCTGGAGTTGAGGCGGAGAGACTAAATATGAGATTATTGCCAGAGTCTGGTGGAAAGAAGGAAAGAAACACTTACTAAGTTTATACTATGTGCCAGGTACTTTTCTAAGTGCTTTACAAATATCTCTTTTGATCTTCAGAACAACTCTGGGAGGTAGGAACAATTACTATTCCTATTTTATAGTTGAGGAAAATGAGGCAGATAGGCAGTAATAATTTATCCAGGGTCATACAGCTAGGAAAAATCTAAAGCCAGATTTGGACCAAGTCTTCCTAACTCTAGGCCCAACACTCCATCCACTGTCCCACTTTTCTGCCAAAGTAATGAGGGAGTGTAGTAGAATAATGGTTGTGTGAGAGAGAAGAGCATGTGTGGAAAAGATGTCATGAAAGTAGAAACTAAGATTTAACTATTGACTAGATATATAGGATATAATTGTGAGTGAATAGTCAAAGATGAAGCAGAAGTACAAGCTGAGGTGACCGACAGGATGATGGTGTCCTTAAAAGAAATAGTAAACGTTACAAAAAGGGAGTGTTTGGGAAAAAGCAGAGTTAAGATTATGTAAAAAAATTTTAGTGGATCCAAGTGGCACAATTATGTGATTTTCTCCATCTTAATTCAGCATCCTTTTGTTGTCAAGTCAAGACAACAAAACTGTATTTATTAAGCACTTATTAAGTACCAAGCATTATACTAGGCACTGGTAATAAAGAAAGGAAAAAAAAAACCCAGACCTCTAAGCGTATTACTGATCTTGCTCTTGTCCTGCCAAGTCAGATATTTAGATTACTCCCATCAGGGACATATGATGGAAATAATCCTAAACTGCATTTGGAAGAGCAGTATCCTTGTTAGGACAAATGGGCAAGATACATTAGAGAAGAGAAAGTGTAGAGGTTAACTGATTCACCCAAGGAGTCAAGATGGTGCATGGAAGAGAGTATATCTAGTGCAGGGGTAATATCCTGGGATATGGAGTGATTGGAGGTCATGTATAATATAGAAAATATAGTTAGGATATTCAAGAAAGAGGGAGAAGAGGAAGGTCAACCGATTATGATTAGATAAAATAATTTCAGAATTCATTAATATGGAATACCTGAGGGTGATGGCAAGATGAAGGATATTATAATTTCTGTGTGTAACTGAGTTGGGGTGGAAAAGTAGGTTATGGGAAGTTAGTAAGTTTAAGAAGTGAGAAATAGGATATTTGGAGAAACATTAGTATATATTTTGAAATCTTCTAGCATGAGTACAGGTGTTAGGGGAGGAAGAAGACTAAGTTGGGCACTGAGATGATTGAGGAAGAAAGGAGAGTGTACTGGAAGTTGCTACTTGACAACATGGGTGATAATTATGTATTGAATGAAACATAAAAGAGTGGTTACTGATCAGTGGTGGTAGAACAAAAACCTAGGCATGGCAATGAGGAACAAGAAATATTGCATCATCTCCATCACAACCAGTAATTCAGGAAGTCAGAGTGAAAGCACAACTAGTGCAGGAAAAGGAGAGGGAAAGAGAATCTACGCTATCAGTGGGCACAAGAAGATGGAAAAAAGTGAGAAAAGAAGGTTTGAGGTGAAAGCTATCTATGGAACAGGCATTCCAAAAAGTACAGTGAAAGGAATGGGTAACTTTAGTGTTGGATATTAAAGGTGTGGTTGGGTTGAGAGGGTTGGGAATAAGGGAGAAGACAGTGGGAGATAGAGAATAGGGTTTAAACAACAGCAGTTAGGGCTTCAGAATCCCTAGGATAAGGAGAATATGATGGGGGTGGAAATATGTTAATCATATAAGAATGAGTTCAGGTGGGTTATCTTTGTCCATGGGGATTCAGTCTCAGGATGGAGCTGTTTGAAGGTGTCAGGCAGCTAATTGTGTATAGCTGGAAACCATGGGGCCAGGAAGGAGAAGTGGAGGATGCATGGGTTGGGAAATCATGGAGGAAACATGGGCTGGGAAGTCTTAGAGGAATCCTGGAGAGAGTACTTATGTTATGACGGAATGGATGCTCAGGAAGGCTAGGAAGCTACTCTCTCTCCAAAACAGGCACACACATGGCCTATGAATGGGAAATGAAGGGTTATATGATGGGAGTAATCCAGTTTGGGGGTTGGCAAGTCATTATAGACAACAGATCAAAGGGACAAGGGATTCAAGAATTGACATTATTGTAAAGGTGAACTAGTTCACCACAGGATTGATGTAAGGTAGAGAAGAGAGAACATATAAATTACAATGAAAAACAAAACAAAAACCACACAAGAACATTCCCCAGAGTTTTCTTAAAATGACATTGAAATAACAAATTGGTCTTTTTGGTCAGTAGCCTCACTAGCTCATCAGCTCATCATTCTTCTAAGGTATTTGCTGGGAATAATGAAGACAGGAATAGTTTGTTGTTGTTGTTGTTACAGGGGGAGGGCTCAGATATTATTCAGGACTGCCTGGGCTTATGTAGATAGATGGAGTTGGGGATTGAGGTGAGAATAAGCTTAAAATAGATATCTGTCATATCAAATATTTCACTTCATAGTCTAGAAAAGGAAGAAGTGATTTGAAAGTGTTTTAGGGTTAATGACCACCAGAGTATCCTACCCTGTCAGAAGGATTAAGCAAACAAACACATACACATACTGCCATTAAATAAGTTTTCTTACTTGTGACTGAACACATTCTTTGCTTTCTTCAGAATAATTTTGGACTTGATTTCCATTTCCTGATTCTAAATCAAAACATTTGATGTTTCTTTTTCAATTGATTTATGTCTATTAAGCTCCCATGTTCTCAGTTCTTGGCTCCCTTCTTGTTTGAGCCAATGGATAATTTGCTTCCTCCGTTCTCACCATATACTTGGTCTAAGCATATAGACTTTTGTCCTTTCCCCCAAATGTCTGATACAATATACATGATTACTGATGACTTACTGGTGCTCTGTGGTCTTGTGTTGATCTTTCTGGCTGTTGCTTCTATTAGGAATTCTAACCTAGATTAGCTCCTTAAATCTTAGCACTCCATTATAGGATACTCATCATTACTCTACTAAGGTTTTTTTTCACTTGCTCATCATTACATTTATATTAAGGCTACTTCTGAGCAACATGTTAGACTTATGAATAGTAGAAGTATATATATATATATATATATATATATATATATATAATATATGTCACGAAAACGATTTGAAATTATGTACGTAGTAGGCAACAGAAGGTGGTGATTACAGATTCTCTTTTAGCTGTAGGGTCATTTGAATGAAAAGAGTTCCTGATTATAGGATACTAGATGGGAAATATTCTGTATAGTAGGAGGATAATAAATGAGCTAGTGATTTTAGGGACTAATGAAGTCACAAATCTTATGAGATAAAACAAAACAAAACAAAAACAAAAAAGAAGTCATACTTCAATTTAAATATTTTTTTAACAAGGCTCAACTAGACTCAAACATATTATGAACCTTGTAGACCATCTGCCTCAAATGATGCTTTTGGCTCCTTTGTATCACTTCCTCCATTTGCATAGCTTAGCACAATAGTAAAAATATTACCACCATCTGGTTTGACTCATGTTCTAAAGACAGCTTCTAACTCAGAAGGAATTGGCAAGGAAGGATCTTTGAAGTTCCATTGTCATATCTGGGTTCAGCTAATAGGAAAATCTACATGTGGGTTTATGCTACTTCAGTTGGAAATGTGATATTGTCCAAGTCTGGCATGGGTAATGAACGAGGAGACAAGATTCAGAAAAGAGAATAGAAAATGAGGAACCTTTACTGGTTCTCCTGATTTGGGTATTTTTTAAACCGTGAGCACATTACTTTGTTTTAAGGAAGCATAGGATGGGGAAAAGGGGCATATAAGAGTTAAGAGTCTAGAACTTGTGAGTTCTAGGTTAGGAGTTATAGAGGTAGTAGACAGACTCACTACTATAGTTATATACAGATATGAATTTTGATTTCTTGAACCTGAAGACCATATTTTATTCATCATAAAAATTATCCCCTGTACCTAGCATATTAACTTGCACATAGTATTGCTCAATGAATGTCTGTGAATTTAAATTTGTTGACATAGCAAGGGAATCCTAAGTGAGACTACATTTTCCATTCAGTCACTGCAATGTGTCTACTTGATAAATAAAGCCATATAAAACAGTAATTTTTAATTTTAAATATTATTTTGAAAGTATTTTATGCAATAAAGAAAATATCCTTAAACATATTAATACAGGATATGCTGAGATTTTAAGTTATTACTTTGGTATACTGATTATACTTATAACCATATACCATATATGGTTTGAGATTATATGTATGTAATAGGTTAGGGTACAGTCCTCAGTGCATGCATAATATGCCCTATCTGGTAACAATCAATGCTAATATTTGGCAAACCTGTTTCAATACATACACAGTGAAGGGATTTTTCTACACACACACACACACACACACACACACACTTTATATCATGTACAGTAGATATTTTCTGTTTCCTGTAATCTGATGTGATGACAAAAAGTCTTTTAATTGACTGAGAATTGCAACTGAATGTTTATACAGAAAGCTTGGACTGAAGACTGATCTTTTCTTTGGTGGATATCAAGTGAAGAGAAAGAACTACTATTGAACCCTGTATGAGGAGAGTAGTTTCAATAACCTTCTCTCCTCACATAACTTTTATGTGTCCTAGACATCCTGCTGCTTGTTTACATTGGGTCTATTTCTTTCCTGACTCTAAGTGAATAAGTGTATGGAGATTAAATAGATCAGATTAAGTTCTTGAGAGCTTTGAAAGGGCAAAAGAGTTGTAAAAGGTTCAGCAACTGGAGTCACTAGGAAAGTTGATCAGTAACTTTTACAGCCAAATCCAGGTAGGAAGACATTCTTGACCTATTCCAAGCAAATCTACCCTACATTGAGATGTCATGTCCTACAAGCAAAGAGGAGTTTTGTTCCTCTTTTATGCCACACAAAGAAATGAATTTGATAGAGATTTCACAAAAGGACAAAAGGGCCCCTCAGGGCTAGTAAGCACTGGCCTGTCCTTAGGGGAAATGTATTGTTCCCATCACTTTAAATTTAAGTCCACTATCCTCAGTTCTGAGTGCATATAAAACATTGACATTGCAATCCATTCTCCCTCATTTAAAAAAAATACTTTTAACTTCTGTCCTGTGTTCTTGTTCTCATTCTCTCTCTCTCTCTCTCTCTCTCTCTCTCTCTCTCTCTCTCTCTCTCTCTCTCTCTCTCTCTCTCT